>NC_065450.1:2245436-2545436 GCF_917563875.1 Diabrotica virgifera virgifera
TCTTCATGTTTATGTGGTGAACTGGGAGACTTAACTCATATTATACTCGGGTGTTCATTAAATAGTGCAAGCACTGATAAATTCTATAATGAAATAGTTAATAACAACATTTTTTTACCCATAAATTTAAATTGTATAATTTTCAATACGAATAATAATATATTGTATTTCTTATATAATCACACCAAGAGGTGCAAAATGAAATTGTAAATTACTAACCACATCTTTGTTAGCAATTCTGCAACTAATTATATTTTGTACGTGTGCACCGAAAAAATATAAAAAAAAAATATAAAAAAAAATTAAAAAAAAAAAAAAAAAAAATTTTAAAAAAATTAAAAAAAAAAAAAAATAATAATAATAAAAAAAAAACAAAAAAAAAACAATAGTAAAAAAGAATATAAAGAAAAAAAAAGCAAAATAAATTATACATATAAAAAGATAAGTAAAAATTAAATTATAAAGAAAACAAAAGAAAAATTTGCACACATTAATCTTACCTTACTAATATTTTGAGCATTGTAATCGTGAGGAAGGATGAGTTTTAAATTAAAAAAAAAAATAAAAAACAAAAAGAATTGTTATAGTTAAAGAAAAAATTGTCTGGCTAATTGGTCCCTACCAAAGCCATCAAATTAATTAAAAAAAAAAAAAAAATTGACCCTACATTCTGGTCAAGAAAAAACAAGCGAAGCCAATAAATAATGTACGATCACAGCAAAATGCAAAATAAAGGCAAAACCAAAAGAGAAAAGACTACCTAGCAATAAAGAAATGAAACATAAACTGGAAGAGGATGAAATAAAAGATAGATACAAAGAAGAACGTAAAAGAGAAATACAACACGAAGAACAAGAAATAGAAGAACAATGAAAACGAATTAAGCAAGCCATAGAAAAGGCAGCGGATACAGAAATTGGCATAATAAGAAATATCAGAAGAAATGAATGGTTTGGCCAGGAATCTAGAGAACAAATAGAAAGAAAGAACAAAGCCGAATTGAAATGGATAAACTCAGGAACAACAGAAGATATGGAAACATATAGGAGTGCGTGGACAATAGCAAAGAAAACATGTAAAATGAAAATTAGAAGAAATAATGATGGAAATCCAAAGAGAAAACATGAGAAATGATTCTAAACCACTATATAATTACTTAAAATTAGGAAAAAAACAAAACCGATGGTAGCTATAGAAGAAGACATTTCGAGGAATTATATAAAGTAACAGGTGAGACGACACAGGAAGGAGACATAATAAGGATAAGACAGGACGCGGAGGAATACAAGGAACCTACATACGAAGAGAATATCAAGAACAGAAAAGTAGCAGGTTATGACAACATAAACGGAGAACTCATCAAATATGGTGGAGAAGCTCCAACTAAAAAAATACATGAATTAATTGTAACGATTTGGAAAGAGGAAAGAATGCCAGAAGACTGGAAAATAGAAATAATTATAACAATACCCAAAAATGGAGACCAAAAGATATGCAAAAACTATAGAGGAATCAACTTGCTAAATGTGACATAAAAGGTCATAACGGCAATAATAAAGAACAGACTAGCAGAGCACACCAAAAATTATTGGAAATTACAATAATGGACAAAGATACTACCAAAGTTGATAATAACCGAAATACAGGGTGTCAAACTGTTAAACTATTTATTCTTGAATATTTCCTGAGAGACATGTGATAACAACACGAAATTTGGTAAGCAGGGGGTTTTTTGGGATGAGAAATCTAAATTCGCCACCAAAAATGATGTATTACCCAGAGGGCTCTACATACGTCCTTCAGCGCTCATTTAATACGTTCAGTTTTTTTTATTCCCCACTCCACGTACTTTTTGAATCAAAATTGTTATTCTCTTAATATTTTTACTTAAAAAAGGTATACTACATTCATCTCGCAAAACCTAGCTGTTTTCGGGATAAACGCATTTTAAGTCTGCGATACAACATAATTTTTTGCATAATATCATTGTAATTAGACCCGAAAAATAAACTTGAAACTATAATAATTGTGCCAGTTCTCATATTTATGTCATTGCATCGTAAATTCAATTTGAGGAAATTTACGATGCATTTTTGTAAATTTTTATGGTTGTAAGTTGATTTTTTGGTGTAACTACAATGATATTATGCAAAAAATTATGTTGCCTGTTATGTTGATTCAATAAATATGTAGAGTGGGTAATAAAAAAAGTGAACCTATTAAATGAGTGCTATAAGGCGTATGTGGCGCCCTCTGGGTAATACATCATTTTTGGTGGCGAATTTAGATTTATCACCCGAAAAAAAACCCCGCTTACCAAATTTTGTGTTATTATCCCATGTCTGTTAGGAAATATTCAAGAATAAATAAAATAAACGTTTAACTTTGACATCCTGTATAAGCGTTATTATCAATTTTTGTACTAAGGTAAGTTAGATTAATTCGACCTATTTTAACCCCAGGAATCTAAGGTTAAGCTGTGGCCTATTCTCTACCAAACAACCCTGTAAAAGCCTACCATAAGGCCAGTGGTAATGTGTGCCTTAGAAACTAACACTTTAACGATAAAAAAGAAAAGAAGAATAGCTGAAATTATTTGAAAGAATAATAATGCGCAACATTCTGGGAACAAAAGTAGGTACCAAGTGAAAAAGAAAGAAGACCCTGGAGGAAACATGAAATAGAACAATGGATGGAAGGAGAAAACATAGTGAAGGAAGCAAAATCACGAAGACTAAGGTGGTCATATAAGTAGAAAAAGTGAAGACGATCCAAAGTTATTACTAACTGGATTCCCCCTGAGACAAGAGCACGAGGCAGACCAAAAGCAAGATGGAAACAGCAAGTCGAAAACGACTTAAGAGCTATGGGAATTCGAAACTGGAAAAAAGACTGAGAATCGAAATGAGTGAAGAAAACAAAGACACACCAGAAGCTTTGAAGAGGCAGATTAGAAGAAAAGATCCACCAAGTCTTAACTATCATTAAAGTGGAAAACGGCTAAAACTTCCACGGGAGTGTACAGCTTATGTTCTCTGTAAATTATTTGGACAAAATATAAAAATAAACTACAACTACAAATAACTACAAAGAGAATTATGTGTCTTTAAATTTACTTTATGAACTTTAAATCTATGTATAAGTTTTAGGATTTACCTGTTCATGATCCCTAACCTGGGGATATGTTAACAATTCTCGACAACCATCAAATCTGTTGATACATTTAAACAAAATGTTTTCAGCAATTTTTCCATACTGTGATTCTACTGCTTGGAAATTATGGATTGATTGTTCTTGTTCCGTCTTATCAACACATCTTCCACATTGTATAAGCCTGTTTGGATAAACTTTTGTGGGCTTGACGGATAAGTATTTATGACAAAAACTGCAAAGTAAAGTCTCTAGTATATTATCTGGAAGTATAAACGCCATTATAATATCCTAAGAGGGATTGTACCACTGAACAACAGAACAACTAACAACAACTGAATCGAAATGAACGAGGCAAGAGACAACACAAAACAAAATTTGGAAATGACGAATGTAGTGTTATATTTGCAACTAATTATCAACCCCCTCCAAATGAAAGAGAATTTTTATTTGGAAATACCAAGCAACAATTTACAAAAGTAACCCTGACCATCTTTCTAGTTTCTATAAAAATTTAAGTGAAATTTTGACGTGGAAATCCCAAATTGTATTGTCGAAAGAAAAGATGTTAATCAAATCTCTACCTTTTTACGAAAAGCTAATCTATTCGTCCATTGCCTCATTAAATGCTATTCTTTGTGTTATTTTTCTTTCTATTGTTGCCATAGAACAATAGAATTCATTTGCATTTTTTGTTGACATTCATTTTGATTTCGAAGTAAGAACATAATAACAAAATGCCTCCTTGTCTAAACTTGCTGTATGGATGCCGTCCAGTGGCGTAGCTGAAGGTTGCCCCCCGCGGCAATTTTTGTTGGCACAGGTATTATATAAATATTATATAAGTAAATATATTATAAACATAACGACAACTAATAACAGTATAATTACTAAAAACTGTGTTTTTATAAATGTGTAAATGACAATATTTGGCCTTTCTTTAATAAGTCTTCATTAGTTAGTGTTAATAGATTTTTTTGAGAATAGACATGAAAACCTACCATACATGTATCTTAATCCGACAAACCTATTAGTAAGTTGTTGCAATATTATATCTAAAACATTGAAAACATTAACTACAAAATTTTTTTTCCTAAAACTTATTTTTTCGTCGCAGCTGGGCTCATCGTAAATTTTTTTAAAGGTTGTATCCGTTTATTTTTAAATTCCGGTATAATACCCCACTATTCTGCTATTCCTGTTGCTTTTGCTAAAGTTTCGGAAAACGAATTTCTCATTTCTAGAAGATTATCACGAGTTTTTTTCGAAAAGTTGAAAGGCAACCGTTAACTCTGCCGTTTCAGATTGCAAAAGTGTTGATGTTAGATTAATATTTTAGATTAAATAGTAATGTTAACGACAAATTCAAAATTAATCATAACAATCCATTAACTTATAATTTTTCATCTTTTTTTAGATAGCAATGGAATTTTCGTTAAATATTTCATTACTTGTCAGAAAGCTCGTCGCAAAGCCATAACAGCATCATGTCTGGATGACCACCGGGTTTCAACACTAGTATCCGATTATGGGATGCACAGTGAACATAGGAAGCTGTTTTTTCAATGTCAGTTATACGCCTTTGTACGCCTGAATATACACCACTCATAACCCTTGCCCCATCATACCCCTTTCCTCTGCAGTTGTGTACGGAAAGGTGCTTTGATTGTATAAATTTTAAAATTTCATTTACAAGACCTTCTGCACTTTGGTCCAACATGCTAATAAATCGCAAAACCTTCTTCAACTTTTTTCAACAACTTCTGCTTTAGAAGATAAATTATTTTCATCACAAGTTATATACCGGAAAATAAAATTAAGCTGATTGAGTTTCGAAAAATCTTGAGTAGTATCAAGAATTATTGAATAAATGTTTCTTGAGCCAGCAAATTTATAACTTCGTTTCGTATTTGGGCGCTCAAGTTATTTGTTTTTTTTTTTTGAGTTATTGTTTTTGTCGATTTATTTAGCTAAAACAGGATCATATTTAGCTAGTAAAAGAACCATCGACAAAAAATTACCTTTTTTGGGATTCACCTTCATCTTCATCTAAACTACCAACATGTCCACGAAAGTACGAAACGATAAAATTGCACCCGAAAAAAGAGTAAGAGTTACGTTTATTACCATCTTCATTATTTCCTTCCAAATGATCTATTTTGATGCTAATTAGGAAAATATGTTTTGGTCCCCAATTTAAAGAAACTAGAAGTATTAAGCTTGAAGCCTTTAAGAGGCCCCTCCTAACGCCTTGCGGGCCTGTCAGCTACGCCACTGATGCCGTCATTACTCATTACATTCCGAATCCGAAAATTGTTTAAAATTCTACCTTTTGCATTGAAACCAATGCTGCAAATCGTAGCATTGGTCATTCTGAAGGTAGATGAGGGATATATATGGACCATTCACTCTTGTTAGAGTATAGGTCGCTCAAATACTATGAGATCTTTTAATCCATTTCACGCGGTGGATTAGTCCGCAGTTTCCTTTAGTCCGTCGTTCATAGGTTGTGATGTTTTTTGCCTTCTCTACTGTCTTCTTCCACTCTCTCCGGTCCTGAATCTTTTCTCTCCAGTTTGCAATTTCCATCTTTGATATATCGTCTAGCAGTTGATCTTCCCATCTTATTTTTGGTCTTCCTCTTGGTCTGTTTTTACTAGTTTCCAGTTCATTATCTTCCTGATCAGTTCTTCTGCCCCTCTTCTTTGTGTGTGCCCAAACCACCTGGGCCTTTGTGCTGTGAATTTTACTATATCTTCTCTTTCTTTTATATATATTATTTTATGGTTTACTGGGCCATGTATTCTTCTCATAATTTTTCTCTCAATTACTGTTAACTTTTCTTCGTCTTTTTTCGTAAGGCACATTACTTCTGCTCCATAGGCTATCACTGGTCTAATTGCTGCTGTATATATTTTTGATTTTGTTTTTTGCTCAGGTTTTTGTCTTTGAGTAGTCGGTGATATTTCCAATATACTCTATTACCTGCTTTAATTCTTTCGTTTATCTCTATACTCCTTCCGTTTTTGCCGTCCACCATCACCCCCAGGTATTTGAAGCAATCTACTCTCTGGAATGTATTTTCACCTATCTTTATTTCTGCTATTCTGTTTACATTGTCTCTTGTGCTTATTAGGAATTTTGTTGTATACTGATTGATTATTAATCATCTCGTCTTTGCTTCTCTTACCAGGGTTAAAAGTGTCTGTTCTAGTCTTTTTTTATCTCGTGCTACCAGTCCCAGGTGATCCGCATATCCTATGATCAGTGTTGAGCTTTGAATAATTGTCTTTTTCAGCCCTGTGTCCCTAATTACTCCTTCTAGAGCGATATTAAATAGTGTTGTTGACAGACTGTCTCCTTGTCTTACCCCAAGTTCTATTTTGATGTCGTTTGTATCTCCTTCATTTGTTTTAACTTTTGCTCTTGAGTCTTTCATTGTCATTCGAGTTTAGTCTTATTAATTTTGCCGGTATTTCCATTTTTTTCATTTCCTTTAATAATTGTTGTATGTAGATACTGTCGAAGGCCTGTTGAAAGTCGATGAATAGTATGTTTAACTCTATGTCATGTTCATAGCTATTTTTCAATTGTTTGTGTTAGTACGTGTATTGTATCTATTGTTGATCTTCCTTTTCTAAAGCCCTGTTGAAATAGTCCTATATTTTTTCTGTGTATTGATTTAGTCAGTTTCTTATAATTGTGGTTAATATCTTATACATTGTATTTAGTAACATAATTGCTCTGTAGTTGCAGCACTTAGTTGGATCCCCTTTCTTAAAGATTGGTGTGATATGTCCGTTTTTCCATTCTATGGGCATGCTTTCGTCCTTCCAAATTGTAACTATTAACTTGTGCATTCGCTTCGTGAGCTCCTCTCCTCCGTTGATGAGCAGTTCGTTGTTGATTTAATCTGGCCCTGGCGTTTTGTTTACTTTTATTTGTTTTAATACCTCCATGAATTCCTGATAAGTAGGTGCGCCTTCCTCTTCATCTCTGTTATCTCTTATATCCTCATCCTCTGAATCTGCCTTGTGGTTGTTTCTGTATAGGTCAGTGAAACTGAAAAGTTATTCCCAAACTTTATTGTTTATTTTTGTGATATCTTTTTTGGTTCTATATTGTTGTTTTATGTATTCGAACAATTTCTTGTTATCTTTATTATTCTACCTCTTGCATTTGTTCAGATATTCTTGTGTTCTTCTTTCTTCTATTAGACCGGGCAGTATCGTCGCTCCCGCTAGCGAAACTATTCCGATTCGATTTTTTTACACAAACTTACTCACAAAGAGGTCCTTATAACATATCCACAGGGTGCCGGGCGGCGCCGTGGTCGAAAAATTGTTTAAATAATTTTTTTTAAAACAAATTCTCACATTTATTTCGAACAATCTTTTTTAGATAAATTGGGCCATTCTGAGCAAAAAAGGTATCTTGTCATTTTTTTCTAAAATTGATTGTTGTCGAGTTATATGCGATTAAAAATTTGAAAAATGCGAAAATGGCCATTTTCAAGGCTTAATAACTCGATTAAAAATTATTATTATGAAATTCAAAAAGTGACCAAATCAAGTTCCAAACCCCTTCTTCAAGGTCCTGAAGAGATTTTTGTTATTATTTTATTATAAAGCTGTTATTTTTAATTATTAACAATTAGCGCTATAGTCCAGAATTTATCGTCGCCCCCGTTAGTGAACTTATTCAGATTCGATTTTTGTGCACAAACTTACTCAAAAAGAGGTTCTTATAACATATCCACAGCGTGCCGGGCGGTGCTGTGTTCGAAAAATTGTTTAAACAATTTTTTTTAAACAAATTCACAAAAATAATTTTTTTACTTCGAACAAATTTTTTTTAGATAATTTGGAACATTCTAAGTAAAACAGATATCCTGTGATATTTCTCTAATTGATTGTTGTCGAGTTATAGGCGATTTAAAATTTGAAAAATGCGAAAATGGTCATATAACTCGGCAACAATCAATTTTAGAAAAAAATCGCAAGAGACCTTTTTTGCTCAGAATAACCCGAATTATCTACAAAAAGTCGTTCGCAATAAAAAAATGATTTTTTTTAATTTGTTTAAAAAAATTGTTTAAACATTTTTTCGACCACGGCACCGCCCGGCACCCTATGGATATTTTATAAGGACCTCTTTTTGAGTAAGTTTGTGCAAAAAAATCGAATCGGAATAATTTCGCTAGCGGGGGCGACGATACAGTTGGTCTATAGCGCTAATTGTTAATAATTAAAAATAGCAGCTTTGTAATAAAATAATGACAAAAATCTCTTCAGGACCTTGAAGAAGGGGTTTGAAATTTTATTTGGTCTTTTTTTGAATTTCATAATAATAATTTTTAATCGAATTATTAAGCCTTGAAAATGGCCACTTTCGCATTTTTCAAATATTTAATTGCATGTAACTCAACAACAATCAATTTTACAGAAAAATGATGAGACCTTTTTTGCTCAGAATGACCCAAATTATCTGAAAAAATATTGTTCGAAATGAAAATATTATTTTTGTGAATTTGTTTAAAAAAAATTGTTTAAACAATTTTTCGACCACGGCACCGCCCGGCACGCTGTGGATATGTTATAAGGACCTCTTTTTGAGTAAGTTTGTGCCAAAAAATCTAATCGGAATAATTTCGCTAGCGGGGGCGACGATACTGCACGGTCTATATAGAGTTTCAATGCTTCTTGTTTTTTTTTTCTATATTGGTTCAGTTGTTCCAGTTCGGCACTCTGTAGCCATTTTTTTCTTGCGACGTTTTTCAGTTGACTTTTTTGGTGACATTCCTCATCAAACCATTCTTTTGCTTCTTTGATTTTTTGGAATTCTATTATTTGTTGTGCTGTTCCTATTATGCTGTTCTTTATGTTTGCCCATTCCTCTTCTATTTCTATGTTCTCGTACCTACCCAGTTTCTGCTCCAGTTGTTGTGTATATTGTTGCTTTGTTTCTTGTGTTTTCAGTTTGGCTATATTCTATTTCCTCCTTTTTCTTTCCTTATGATTATTTTCATATTAAGTTTTGCTATCAACAATATGTGATCAGTGTCCGCATTTACCCCTCTATATGACCTTACGTCTTGTACTATTGGTGTCCACTTTTTCGAAATTAGAATATGATCTATTTGGTTTCCATCTATTCTTCCTGATATCATCCATGTTATTTTGTGTTCTTTATTGGGTTTATGTCTAGTACTAACTATAATATGTGTTTGTTGCTGCTGCTAGGTTGCATATTTTTCCTTCATTATCATTCGTAGTTTGATCAATGGTTTCTTTGCCCGCTACATTATATCAGATGAGGGATATCTCATGATTTATGACTATCTAACTATATTGTTCTAAAATTCTAACTATATTGTTATCTCTAAAATACGAATAGCTATGATGATTGCCGACCTCCGCCGCGGAGATGGCACTTAAAGAAGAAGAAGAAGAACTATATTGTCTTATTTTGCGGAGATGTGTTCGCAAAATGTTATATGATACATGTATAAACTGCGGGCTAATCAATGATAATTGACCATATTCTTGAATTAATCATTTAAACATAAGAACTTCATTTACAAAAAGAGATATATTTTGCGTTTGATTGCTGCTTTGACAAGAGTTATTTTTTTAATATAATATTTTCGTTGTTGGCGTCAACCACAGCAACATCCATCATAGAATCAAAGCTTACATTAAAAAATATAACAAAATAAATTTTATAAGATGTCTAAACATACCGGCCCCCTTGAAAGGACGCAGTTCTTTCAAAAACGTACAGAACTAACAAATTAACATACAGAACACAAATAAAATTAACAGTCTATTGGCAAAACACATACACGATTGAGCGCTCTTTCTGTTTCATTACCACGCACTCTAACAGTCACAACTCTAGTAACTCCATCTGGACCTGGATGTATTTCTGTCACTCGTCCAAGAAGCCATTGAAGTGGAGGAGCCCTGTCGTCTTTGATCAGCACCAGAGATCCTAGCTTTAACATTTGGTGGCAATTAGTTCTCCATTTCTGACGCATTTGTAGCTCGTTCAAGTACTCTAGTTGCCATCTTGACCATAGTTGTTGAACCATTAATTGTATAGATTGTCATTTGTCGAGACGGTTCTCAGGAACATGAGTAATATCACACTCTGGCAACATAGTTAAGGCACAGTATAAAGAGGGACAGTAGAACCACTCTCCGAAAAATTGGAAGTATGTAAAATCTTTTAACGCGCATGGCGACCTCGCAATGTTCTCAGTCGCTTTTGCCCCACTGTCGCATTGCTAGTCGCATAGAAATGTACAGGTTTTAACAAGAAAAACCCGCAATCCACCACTGGTGAATTACCAATTGTGTACTAAAGGTATTACTTCTTGAGATCAAAGTGCTGACATGGAAGAGGTTTTACTGTCCTTGTTTATACTGTGGTTAAGGTACGTCCAATGATAAAGTGCGCTGGCGTCAAGGCAGTGCTATCATCAGGATCGCCGGAAATAAGACAAAGTGGCCTAGAAAACAATATACCTTCCACCTGATGCAACAATGTACTAAATTCTTTAAGTCAAAGATCGACAACCCATTACTCTTTTTGGATGAGACTTAATACTTTTTATTCCCGCTTCCCATAAATCCCGAAACTTTGGAGAATTTGCAGGTGTGAAATGCCATTTTATTTTTTCATGTAACAGACTTTGAGAAATAGAGTCAGATGATTTTTCTAAAAACTCTATAAACAGTATTTATTTCCTCGTTTGCACCTATGTAATTTGAACCATTATCAGAATAAATATTACAAGGTCTTCCTCTTCTACTTATAAATCTTTTGAAGCTCGCTAAAAATGCATCAGTGGTAAGATCTGACACTAACTCAATGTGTACAGCCTTAGTGCACATGCAAATAAAAATATGTACACACATAAGCTTTGGTTAATTTAGCACCTTTAGTTTTGCGATCCTTGATAAGGAAAGGACCACCATAATCAGTACCTACATTTTGAAAAACTGAAAAACTCTTTACCCGATTATGTGACAAATCACCCATTAAATAGTTTAGAGGTTTTGGCTTAGTTTTAAAACAAGCTATACATTTATTTATAACATATCTACAGTAGCTACGAGCTGAAATAGGCCAGTATTTTTGCCTCAATGAAAAAATTAACTGCTGAACACCACAATGAAGCAAACGTTCATGTTCATTTAATAAAATTATTTTTGTTAAAAAATGATTATTTGATAAAATAATTTGGTGTTTGCTGTCAAACGGAATATTACTATTATTTCTTAAACGTCCACCGGCGCGGCGGGTGTAATTTCCTCACCAAAATAATATTTTACCTGCGTTTGGAAGGGTATGCCATAATCCCACAGGTATTTTCCTCACCAAAATCGAAGTGATTATTTCAGGTAGATTTTACAAAAAGGCATTCAAGGGAATTATTTATCTACCTACTCTAAGGTTACAGTAGGTACCTATAATAATTAATGAATTAATAATTATGGTATTTTATTTTTAGTCACAGTTGCAATTTTGGCATATTTAATATGCAATGGCATATTTAATAGAAAGTAATCGCGATAAACCTTTACTGCTATTTGAAAATTTTATTTTTTATTAAGTGAAAGTTTTATAAAGTGAAAGTTTTAAAAAGTGAAGAAGTGTACTGGAGGTGTAATAAAACAATTTGTAGTGCGAAATTGTTTACTATTGGTGCAAATTTTACAATTTCTAGAAGTAGCCTAGTACATAATCATGTACCAGATCGTCAGTAGATAGATCGGAAAATTGTTTCTAACTCTTGTAAACGTTAAGCCGAAGAGAATATTACTGAAAAACCAGCAAAAATTATACGCCAAGAGCTTGCAGCTAATTTGCCTGAAACAATTCTACGATTGATATAAGAAAAAATATACGTTAATAATAAATATACGAGTACGTTAAATATATACGTTAAATATATACGTTAAATATACGTTATAAGTTACATAAGAAAAAATATATAATTATCGACAAAAATTGATGCCTGGCCTAGATTCCGTACACTGTAGATATCTACATGTCGCTTTCTATCGATATTTGAATATCAAAATATATGAATTTTTAGCTTTAATTGAATTATTTTCTAGTTTTGCTCTAGTTTATCAATTAGAGTATAACCTAGCAAAACTAGAAAATAATTCAATTAAAGCTAAAAATTCAAATATTTTGATATTCAAATATCGATAGAAAGCGACATGTAGATATCTACAGTGCACGGAATCTAGGCCCTGGTCGACTTCCTTCCAATATTGATAAGGTTCAATAAGGGGAAAAATATTCCCTCTATAAACTGTGTCAAAGGTAAGATAATAGTGAAACAAATGTAAGATTTTTCGCCACATTGAATTTTATATACATATTATATAGATGGCACATTTTCTTACTGTACCAGATATTATTTGCAATCATTCACTATTCACGGGCTAATTAATGGGCATTGTATTTCTTTATTATACTGTTTACTGCCAAACAAAAAAAAAAAACAAACTTACAAAAATCTTTTTTATTTGTTAAAATCAGAAATTCGTAAAGCTCTCAAAATTAAGTTTAATCCTAGTAAATTTTTTATAGATTTTGAAAAAGCTATACATAATGAAATCATTCAAATATGTCCTAACACTGAAATACATGGTTGTAGATTTCACCTACTGCAAGCTTCTAGTATGTGGTATAGAAAAATTCTATCTCTTGATTTAACATCAGAATCAGAATATACGAATGATTGTGAAGTAGGCAAGTGGCTCAAACATACTTTTTTCCTTACATATATAAAACCAGAAGACGTATCAGATTGTCTTGTGTTTGATTTAATGTCATGCAAACCAGAAAATGAAATTTTAGATAGATATTATGTTGATTATTTAGTTGAAACTTATACAGGGTGTTTGCTAAGGAAAGGGCCGTAGCTTAACCTTAGATTTATGAGGTTAAAATAGGTCGATTTAAGCTAACTTACCTTAGTACGAAAGTTGAGAATAACCGAAATACAGGGTGTCAAAGTTAAACTTTTATTTTATTTATTCTTGAATATTTCCTAAACTAACAGGCATGGGATAATAATACGAAATTTGGTAAGCGGGGATTTTTGTGACAAGAAATCTAAATTTGCCACGAAAAATGAGGTATTATCCAGAGGGCGCCACATATAATGCATTTCACCGCTCATTTGATAGGTTCATTTTTTTTATTACTCACTCTATATACTTTTTGAATCAAAACTTTTATTCTCTTAAAATTTTTACTTATAAAAGATATGCTAGATTTATCTAGCTGAACTCAACCGTTTTCGAGATAAAGGCATTTTAAATCTGAGAGGCAACATAATTGTATGCATAATAATATCATTGTAGTTATAGGTACCTACCCTAAAAATAACTTAAAACAATAAAAATTTCCAAAAATATATCGCAAATTTTTACAAATGAAATTTGCGATGCAAAATGGCAAAATCTCCGCTTCGCGTCGTTCGGCAAACTGCAATCGCGTGCGGAAAAGTATGACTTTCCGCACTTGTTAGTAAAATAACTATTGCCGGTCCCTAACGTTCACTTTCCGGTCTTTTTCTGTACAAAAAATTATTCAGAAAGTGTAAAACTATGAATCAGTATAAAACTATCATGCACGGTTGGGAATTTTAATACAGAAATAAAATTAAAATATTGTTTCTCTGATGTGGTATTGCACGAGTTCTTTTAGCTATAAACATTGAAATGTTTATTATATAAATATGTAAAAAACACAGAAGTAAAACACTTCTGAGTAATATACCTATTACGTAGAAGTATTTTACTTCGGTGTTAGAGTTTTGTACATATTTTGTTTGTTACAAAAACCTCCTAATATACTTTTCAGAGTGATTTTGTCGATTTATCTTGATTTGACCTTGAAATGGCCTTTACCTGACGTGATAGAGGTCAGTGGACTCCGGATTCGTGATCAGCGACCGCAAAAACTTCCTAGTCATATGGTTTCGTCAAATAGTCGAACTTTTTTTTGTAAACATGTGTTATTATTGTAGACCTACGTTTTCGGGTTGTAGTTTCGAAATATCGAAAGCAAAGCGTACTGTTTTGGAATTTGAGAACACTGTTCTTCTGAAATTGTGAATGGCTATTGGTGAAAATTTAAAAAGATTTTTGTAAGAAGTCAGGACCTCGATTTTTGACCCTTCGCTTCGTTATCGATCATTCGCTATCTGTACACTAAACAGATACGAAGCAAATACGTTCGATAACGAAGCGAAGGGTCAAAAATCGAGGTCCTGTAAGTTTAAGTCTTATAAATTTCTGAGATTCTACTAAATATAGGTTTTCCAAGTTCAGTAAAACTTTTATAGGTCTAGATCCCGCGTCTGAAAAAAAAATTGATTAATAGCAAGCTGAAAATTTGTTAATAGCTTAAGTGTGTCTAGTCGGACAAACTTTGATATATGGGAACACTGGAACAGGGGAAGTTTTAATTGTGGAACAGGTTAAAAATTTGGAACGGTCAGACCACGAAAACGGCACATGTATTTTGTCCGACAGAACAGACATAAACTCTCCGAACAGAGATTAAACTCTCATGCAAAAATCAGACTGCGATTTTTCACCAAATGGGCGTTTTAATAAGTGGAACATGTAGAATATGTCAAATGACAGGAATTATGACAGGTGATAAATAGCAGTCTGATTTTTGCATGAGAGGTTAATCTCTGTTCGGAGAGTTTAAGTCCGTTCTGACGGACAAAATAAATGTGCCGTTTTCGTGGTTTGACCGTTCCAAATTTTTAACCTGTTCCACAATTAACACTGCCCCTGTTCCAGTGCTCCCATACATCAAGTTTATCCGACTAGACACCCTTAAGCTATTAACAAATTTTCAGCTTGCTATTAATCAACTTTTTTTTCATACGCGGGATCCAGACCTATTAGAGCATTCGACATTATTTTGATTGCAAGTAGTTAGTTATTACAAAGTGAAAGTGAAAAGAAATTTAAACTTTCTTAAACTCAAGTTGGTTTTTCCAGAAATTATAATGTAAGGAAATTAACGACTTTATATTAGGATTTCGGATTCTTTCATAATAAATATTCTTAAATTACATATATCTTTTTATTTTATTACCTGAGTGAGTTGGTGAGGAAAATACCTGCCGGATTAATATGAACCTTTAAATTTGGTGAGGAAAATACCTGTAGGATTACATGGTTTTACTGGTTGGTGAGGAATTTACCTCCGCCCAACGTCCACAACCCTTTAGTAACCTTTCATGAATAAAGGATTCAAAGAAATGACTTTACTTTTATTTGGTATTTCTTTATTATTTATTAGACTCTTGTATTCTAATAAACAGAATTTTTACTAATGCTAGAGCTGCTTCAATCTCTTCTGGTGTTAGTACACCAGTCTTTCTATTTGATTTATTATTAACTTTACAATTATTACAAAATCGTAAAATATATGCTAAAATCCTTAAAAAAATTTGTTCAATGAGGAAAAATGCTCTAACAAATAGTTAACCAAATTAAAGTCATGAACAGAAACACAAGAAACAACCTATGTCTCCGGTACATTCTGACATTGTTCAGGATTTAAAATATTCCATTTTTTACTATCTTTAAGAAGGCATTCTGGTCCAGACCACCACAAATTATTATTCATTAAATTATCTACCGAAACTCCTCGTGACAACAAATCTGCTTTTAACTATTTATAATGGGAAATAAGCCACAATATTATTAAAAAATGATTTTTATTAACCTTTCGACGCCCAAATCGGGTGCCGTTGTGAAAATACAAAAGACACCCGATTTGGGCGTCGAAACGTTAATAAAAATCATTTTTTAATAATATTGTGGCTTATTTCCCATTATAAATAGTTAAAATTGTAAAAATGCCACAAGAAAATAGCTTCAGAACAACAACAAATCTGCTGGATTGTGTTCTGATCGAACATGATTCCAAGAAGTAATATTAGTCAAATTTTGTATCTCTTGCACTCGATTGGCAACAAATTGTTTCCATTTACTTGGATCACCCCCAATCTAACACAAACAAATTGTGAAGTCAGTTCAACAATAAATACCATTCACTAGAATACATATAAAATCCGAAACCTTTTTTTATTAAATTAGCTAGTAAAACTGTCGCACAAAGTTCCAATCTAGAGAGACTTAACAATTTCAATGGTGCAACCCGTGATTTTGCACATAACAAATTACATAATGTAAGTTATCTTGACGACATTAAACATCTTATATAAATACAGCAACCATAAGCCCGTGTAGATGCATCACTGAAACCATGTAATTTAATATTAATATAATCTGATATACTAGCATAACGTGGTATTTTTAATTCATTCAAAGAATTTAAATTACTATAAAATTCTAACCAAATTTTAATAAGGTCTTGCGATAACTCTTGAGCCCATTCAAATTTTCTTTTCCACAAATCTTGCATAATTAACTTTGCATTTATTACAATAGGACCTAATGGTAAATTACCGACAGAATACAGCGTTTATTCCATTGACGTGGTTCAATAGAAAAATCAATATTTATTTTATATCCAATAAAATCATTCTATGGATCCCAATAGATCCCTAACATTTTATTTTGCTCACCTAATGGAAGCACAGCAACATCTAAATCATTATTAATATTAAAATCTTTAACTATATTTGGTTCATTACAAAGCCATTTTCGTAATTCAAACCCTGAATCAGAGAATCAGCTAAAACTTTCGAAACATCTTTCTGTATCTTTATTTCCTCTTTAGTATCAGTATCTGAGGAACTGAGCAAGTCATCCATATAGAAGTCGCCCTTAATTATTTTTGATGCTAATGGATAATCACGCTTATTATCTTCAGCAACTTGTAACAAACTCCTAACAGCCAAATACGGAGCAGATGCGGTACCGTATGTAACAGTATTTAATTTATAACATTTTAGTCCTTCATTTGAGTCTGCACGCCAAATTATTTTTTGAACTTGACAATCATCTTCGTTCACTAAAACTTGGCGATACATTTTTTATATATCACCGCTTATAACATACTTGTGTAGACGAAACCTTAGAATTGAAAATATATCTTTAAATGGGATTTTAATTATATACCTGCCTGAAGAATTCTTTCTAACCGTTTCATTAAAATAATTTTCGCAAACTATTTCTTCCTTGGACAATATTTTTCTTGACGACACCAATAATTCTTTAACCTCCCAGAACTTTACTAATTGATTATTTATTGATTCATTATAAGAATTAACATTAAAAAATGTATGAGAATTTTTAGGTTCTAGGGAATTAAGGTATAAATTTCCAGCAATTATCCAACCAAATTTTGTATTTTGCAAAATCGGCATATTTGGACCTAAAGATTTTTTACCTCCTAACAAAACAGACCAAAATGTACTCGAACCTAGTAATAAATCTATTTCATTAGATACATGAAAGTATGGATCTGCCAACTCTAAACCTAAGGGAATTTTTAAATAATTTTTATTAAAAGACCTAATCGGTAAGTTTTTCGTAATCAGTGCCGGATTAATAATCTTGAGGCCCCTAGGCAACCAAAGCTATGAGGCCCCTTAAGAAAAATTTACTATTTTTATGGTTTGAGATTTTTGGTATATCTAATAACTTAAGTTATTTTGAAAAAAAAAAGCATTTTTTTCAAAATTAAAAAATCTACTATAACCAATTTGTTTAAAAAATAAGCACTTTGAATATATGAAACTTACAGATCTGATCATATAAAACAGAGGCGGTTGCCACCTCTTTTCAAGGGGTGAAAATTATTTTATTAAAAATAACCTCATAAATGGACAGAGGGATAAATCGTTAGCCAAAAATATGTTATATCAAGTCATCAAAATAAATCAATGCTTTTTGAGTTACTAAAGATCAAAGATTTTATTTTTTTGTGAAAAAAAATACATGTTTTAAATCGGTTAACCATCGGTTAAGTTATTATTACCAAAATTGAAGCTAATAAAAAATACAATAAACTGCTTAATTAAAAACCTTTTAATAATAATATCAATTCAAAGTAAGTTATAGTTAATTGAAAGTCTATTTTTTTCCTGCAAGTACTTAAATCTATTGACCGTAAATATGTAGGTACAAATGACCTGCGTCGTAAAAACTGTACAATCAATAATTTTTAAACGGATTATAGGTACATATTGAATCTTAAATATCGGGAACACGATGTATTTTATAAAAAAATATACTTCTTAAACACTTGTCAAAGTCATCCGGTATATCTATAGGCCATTAAAATGTTACATTTTTTAGGCCGTACCTTGCATTTGTTAGAGGAGTCAATTTTATTTCTTTAATGTGTAGGTGGTATCAGAAGAAGCTTAAGTTCAAGTTTTTGGTGTCGCGACCCTTGTCCCCCGGCCGCCATCTTGGAAATGGGGTGCAAAGGGGTTTCGCGCTATATCTCGTAAACTACCAATCCTACGGAAAATCTAATTAAAATAAAATGTAGCAAATTAAATTTTCTACAATTTTGTTTCTATTACTTTTTATCGTCAAGTGACCAACATCAAGTGACCAACAAAAAAGATATAAACAAAAACAAGTAAAAATTTTTAAACAAGTTTCCTTTTGGAGGTTATAACTTTTTTTCAGTTCATTTTAAAATAAAATAACAGTATATAAATTTTGTAGAGGGTTTTTCAGCGAACAATTTCCACTATAAGGTTATTTAATTCTATTTACTTATATAGGTTTTACAGCGCTCCAAACTTGACCAGATGCTCGAATGTTCACAGGGATACAATAAAAAAAACATTAGGCTTACTTTTATATCTATATATATTTCTTATTCATACAATTCATTATGATTTTAACATTCCTATGCTATTATTAATGTATTTTTGACCTTTCTCCCCACTATAAAACTTATAACCCTAAGCATACATAGAAAAGGCCCAAGAAGTTGTTTGAGGACAAATTCGCCGGTCCAGAAGAAGAATGAAGCAACCAAAAAATGCAAAATTTTTATAAGAAAAAAAAAAACGATATTTGATATCAAAATCATAAAGTATGATCAAAATTAGCCATCGACCACACCGTGACCAGGATCTCGAGATATAAGCGTTTTTTGGGTTGTGCCGCTTGTCTATGAAGTAGCATAACTTTTTTCCTATTGTATATTTTGACTTAAAATTTCCCAAAAAACTTCTTCATGAATCACATTTTATTGATGTGTTGGTTAAAATTATAAACTAAAAAGTTTGTCACTCGACTTTTTTAACTAAACATGAAACTGACGAAATATGGTGACAAAATGTTTAAAAATTAACAACTCCTTTTATAATGTGTTTAAACATTTTAGACAAATTTCATTGTTATTTACATACCTCAAAAATGACACAGTAAAATTTTCAAAAGGAAATATTTACAGCGACCAAACATACAGTGAGGTAAATTTGAGAAATCTTAAAAATTAATTTTTGGCATTTTTGTATAAAATTTGACTTTTGAACATGTTCCACCAACTCTAGATAAAAATAAACTTCATATTCGGATTCAGCGACCTCGAAAACATAAAAAATGACCAAAATTCGTAATTCATTTTAAATTTGATTTTCGTGGTCGGCATAACGTAATTTTAATTAAAGTGTTGTTTTTATTGCATTCCTATGAGAATTAGAGAATCTGGTCAAGCTTGGAGCACTGTAAAACCTAGATAATAAATAAAATTAAACAACTTTATAGTGAAAATTGTCCATTGAAAAATCCGCTTCAAATTAGCTATTTTGTTATTTTGTTGTGAAATGAACGGAAAAAAAGTTATAACCTCTAAAAGGAAACTTTTTATAAATTTTCTCTTAATTTGATTTATAACTTTTTTGTTGGTCACTTGACGATAAAAAGTAATAGAAGTAAAATTGTAGCAAATTTAATTTGCCATATTTTATGTGTAACTAAATTTTCTGTGTGGTTGCTAGTTTAGGAGATACAGGGCGAAAGCCCTTTGCAGCCCTTTTTCCAATATGGCGGCAGGGGGACAAAGGTGGCGACCCCAAAAACTTGAACTTAGTGTTCTACTGAACCCCCCTACACATTAAAAAAATAAAATTGACTCCTCTAAGAAATGCACACTAAATGTAACATTTCAATGGATTACTATGAAATGAATGAGTTAATAGATTTAATAATAACATCAAAATTAAGCAAGTTATGGTGAAAATAAGAGGACACTTTCAAATTAAAAAAAAAAGTGAAAAATAAAACATCGTTATTTCTACAAACATTAAAATTTATAGTAATTCCTATAACACTTTTTTTACTTTAGCATTAGTAAAACCTCAAATATTTTGACCGGTTTAGAATGAATATTTTTGAAAAAAATATGATTTAAAAAATGTTTCAATATAAGTACATAAATTTCATTTTCTTTTGATAATAACTTTAAAAATGCTAGATATACGTAGTGATAAAAAATTGTAATAAATATAATATAATTGAGGGGCCCAGAGGCTAAGGGGTACAAGTGACAAAATATTGTAAACTGAGTTAAGTGCACAAAATAATATGGGCCATTCCACGAACATACGCCTGTTTTGGATTACTTCGACAACGAATATTTTACTGTGCAACATAAGAAGTACGGAAGTAAATGGCGCTAATAATTATTCCAATAAACAACAATGTAATTTGCAATTTAGTTTCGTTCTTCTTATTTTGCACAGTAAAATATTCGTTGTCGAAGTAATCCAAAACAGGCGTATGTTCGTGGAATAGGGTTATACTAGATAGTATTAAAAATTTAGTGGGAAAGAGATACAGATGAATTAAACTACTGCTGGCGACATATCGCAGGTTCTAGTTTAACTACTTACGAAATATTTAAAAACAGTTTGAGACAAACAGGTATAACTTCATTTGTATCCCTTTGCCTGTAAGGTGTTGGATATTATTTTTGGTGATTTTTTTAGTATCTTTGCAAATCAAGCCCTTAAAAAAGTATTCAAAATAAGTGAAATAATAACACAAAATGTACCAAGTAAGTTTTCATAAATAAAAATATTTCATTTTTACGTAATTTTTCTTTTATTTTAGTTTAAGAATTTAAGTAATTCGTAAGGTACTTCAGTGGCAAAGAGAAACAAGTGCAAAATTTGAAGCATAGGGGTACAAATACGAACGTTTTTTTCAAAATTTCAAACATTTTGAATGAAAATAAATACTAACTTTACAAAAGCTTTTACAATTAGATAAATAAAAGGTATAAAATTAATTCTAAATAAGTTTTTAAGTGATTAATTTGCTGTAGAATTTACTATGTAAATTTAACTTTGACTGCGTTTTCCTCAATTGAACCATTTTATCACTTGTACCCCTTAGCATCTGGGCCCCTCAATTTATTCTATAAAAAATAAAAAGTTTATAAGGAAAGATTGATGATACTTTTGCATAATTATTTATTACTAATAAATGCATTTTTTATTTACTTTTTTTAAACCAAGTTGAAAATATAGCTTATGCTCTTTCATTGTGGATTGTATACAATTTAAACAATTGAATGAACCGCTTTCAAATTTTTGTCACATATCAGGCACCAAAGAACCCTCATTTGACAATAATTTCAAAGCTGTACATTCATTTTTACAATAGTTATGTGAAATTAATTTTTTTGCAATTTTGACCTTTTTCGCAATTATATTAACCTTTGTAATAATCCATTAGCATTAGTATATCAAACTTTGAGTATCAATTGAGTGTATCAAACTTTGTAATAATCCATTTTAAAGCCTTTTCCATACTCTCGAAGTTGTTTGTACTAAAAACCCATAAGTTTCACTGTTTACAATTGATTTGAAAAAAAAGTAAAAATGCCGTTTTTTGACACTAAATTATTTATAAATAAAAATGGCCAGATCTTACGCAGGAAATAGTTACAATTTGCTCTTATAGGCATTACTTGTCGAAAAACCGCTTCAGTGTCCTTGCTCTTGAAGTGTCATGGAAAAAACCTTAGGTATTACCCTGGACTATATACATTTTATTGAAAATAACGTACTTGGTTTAAATATTGTAGAGATCAAAACAAATGCTTAAATTCCAATATTATACCAAGCACAACAGATAAATACCCTAAGTCAAAAATTAAGGTGTCTGGCGATCACTTAAAAGTGCCCCGGCACTGCTTTAAAATGGAGAGTATTTAGAATAAAATATTAATCAATCTGATGTGCAAATTTATAAAATCAACTATTGCACCTAACTACACGATCACAATTATTCTCTTCCAAAGAACAAAACCAAGCTAAGAAAAGATGACTTCGATATAAATATTAGATTGAAAGAACTATCGATAAAACCGCCCAACGCCAATAATATTCAGTTTTAATATACAATAGAATTATAAAACTTCATAGAATGTACGTGACAAATGTCCAAATTCAAATAAATTTATTATGGTTGATATAACCTTACCCCATTGCAGGTACTTATATTGCTAAAATCTTGTATTTACTAGGTTACCTGAAATGTTTTTCAACAATTTAGGTATAAAAATATTTTAGTAGGTATACTCCAAACAGATACAACTCGTAGAAACATATTGTTTAGATTATATTGTCAGTTGGGTAAAGGTAAAAATTTGGCAAATTTTTATATTTTAACAATTTTATAGTTTTCGTTTTGGGGGCTGCGAGGGCTGTGAGGCCCCCTTTGAGGTCGAGGCCCCTAGGCAACTGCCTACTTTGCCTAATGGTTAATCCGGCACTGGGCCAAAGAAAACAGCCCACCTCGATATTTGGCAGTAGTTATTAGATTTTAATAAAATAGGGAAACAGGTCGATTTTTATTTTTAAATTACAATTTTTTGATATATATTTCATACTAGTGACGTGATCCATCGATGGTTCTTTTAGATATGAATAGAGGTCGTGTGGTAGCTCATTTAAAATGTTATTTAATTCTCTATTCAGTAATGTAAACATTAATATCATTATTTATACTGACCAAAGAAATAATTTTTGAATTAAATTTATTGGCACAAAAAGAAGAATGTATGTATACCCCATTCCACGAATATACGACCCTCTTGGATTATCGCGACAACGGATATTTTACTGTGCAAAAAATGAAGAACGAAAATAAATTGCAAATTATATTGTTGTTTGTTGGAGTAATTATTAGAGCAAAATACTTTCGTACTTCTTATGTTGCACACTAAAATATTCGTTGTCGCGACAATCCAAAACAGTCGTATATTCGTGGAATACACCATAATTTATTTAATTCAAAATACATTCTATGTAGACAAGGCGAAAACGGCGGGTTCGTTGGGAAAAATATTCCCATGAGATTTTTTTGCATAATTGCATTCGTGAGACATCCCAGAATGAGGTTCAAGAATTCGCCCACGTGAAAAGTGGGCCAAATTTTATCAATTTTTTTCGCCGGAAAATTGTAGGTTTTTTGAAACATTCTGGATAAAAAAGATATCTTATAATTTTACTCTAAAGTTGATCGTTTTCGAGTTATAAGCAATTTAAAATTGAAAAAAAAAACTAAAAATGGCTATTTTCAAGGCTTAATAACTCGGTTGAAAGTTATTATTATCAAAGTCGGAAAGTGACTAAATCAAAGTTTAATGCCCCCCTACAAGATCATGAATAAATTTTTGTCATTATTTTATTACTAAGCTGTTATTTTTAAGTAATAATAATGAGCGCCATGCACGTGGTAGGCGGCCTAAATGTGGCTCTCTCGCACTCAGCATTTACGGCCGGCTACAACGTGCATGGCCCTCAATATTATTACTTAAAAATAACAGCTTAGTAATAAAATAATGACAAAAATTTCTTCAGAATCTTGTAGGGGGGCATTAAACTTTGATTTAGTCACTTTCTGACTTTCATAATAATAACTTTTAACCGAGTGATTAAGCCTTGAAAATCGCCATTTTTCGTTTTTTTTTTTCAATTTTAAATTGCTTATAACTCGAAAACGATCAACTTTAGAGAAAAATTATAAGAGACTTTTTTTATCCAGAATGGTCCAAAAAATCTACAAAAAAATTGTCCGGGCCAAAAATAATGATTTTTGCAATTTGATTAAAAAAAATTATTAAAAAAAATTTGGCCCACTTTTCACGTGGGTGAATTCTTGAACCTTATTCTGGGATGTCTCACGAATGCAATTATGCAAAAAAATCTCATGGGAATATTTTTTCCAACGAACCCGCGGTTTTCGCCTTGTCTAATGACTGTCAGAAAATAGAAGAAAAACGTTTATTTGGTAAATAAACATTGATTTTCGCTTAAATTAAATGTTCAAACTGTCAAGAGGTAGGTGGGAGGCTGTTTGTTGTTTAATTTTAGCGAAAAGAAATGTTTGTTTGTGAAATAAACATTTTTTTTCTATTTTATGACAGCAGTACAATGTATTTTGTACAATGTATTTTGAGTTAAATAAATTACATACGTTCTTCTATTTGCGTTAATTAATTCCAGTCAAAAATTATTCTTTTGGTTACCCCGTATAAATAATAATATTAATGTTTATATTACTGAATGGAAAATTAAACAACCTTTCAAATGAGCTGCCACACGACCCATATTCCCATTTAAAAAATTTATTGATTACGTCCTCACGCCCAGATGGATGACGTCACTAGTATGAAATATAGATATATTAAAATATTGTAACTTAAAAATAAAAATCGACCTGTTTTGGCATTTCCTCAAAATCTATTAACTACTGCCAAATATTGAAGTGGACTGTTTTCTTTGGCCCACCCTGTATATTTAAAATAATATTTTCCTTCTATGTAGGTGTAATCGACTTAAATGTTAATAAAACACCATAATTCGGTACCCTCGAGGTGGTACACCTTTTGTATTGACTTCCCCCCAGTTATTCGAATTTGAATTTTTTTTCGATTTTTAAATGTTTCGTTTCCTGGGGTACTACTGTAAATTTTTATAACATGTTTTAAATATTTGCTCTGTAAAAAGTTTGTAAATATGAATGCAAATAAAAATAATAAATTTTCTTATGAAGGAAAATATACAGTGTGTTCCAACGAAAATTTTACCCTTCCCCTCCCCCTCCCCAGAAACCAAGAGTTTACAATTTATAATTTAAAAAACACCTTAATTTGTATTGGAAGGGGGACGAATTTTCATAAAATTTATGACTTTTTTTAAAATAGTAGATGTAGTCGAGTGGCACATTATTTGAAAGGCATTTTTTTTTTCTCTACACGAGCCTCTATTTTTTTTAATTTGCGGAATAACTTGAAAGATAATTTTGGATTTGCATGCCCCAAAACCTAAAATTCAATCATCAGATATCAAATTTTCTCAATATTATACGAGGTATGTCAAAAAATATGAATTTCGGTCAAGGGTAAAGTACCTTTATTTCTCTTAATATCGAAAATTCTTATGACAAAAAGTTGTTTGGAATTAAAAACTAAGATCAAATATGCAATTATATGCTTTTAATTGAAAAAAAATTTTTTTCTCAAATTTATGGATAGCCAACATCGTTTTTAATTATTACAAATATGATAACTCTTTTATTCGAAAAAAAGTTATTCTTCATAAAAAGCTCTGCGTGGTCTAAAATCTAAGACACAACCATGATATCTTCTTCTTGTGGTGCTTTCTGTCTCTGACGTCCAGTTCTGACACTGGCAAATCTGTCTCTGTCCAATGCGGCTCTAAACAAAGATGTTGAATCAAGGCCGGTCCAGTCTCTGATATTTCTAAGCCATGAAATCTGGCGCCTACCGGGACCCCGTTTTCCTTCACTCTTACCCTGGATGATCAGTTGCGTGAGGCGGTACTTTTCGTTTCTCATTATGTGTCCCAGGTAGCTAACTTTTCTGACTTTAATGATTTTTAGCAGTTCCCTATCTGTACCTATTCTCCTCAGAACATCTTCGTTGGTGGTGTGGATTGTCCAAGGTATTTTCAAGATTCTTCTATAAAGCCAGAGTTCAAAGGCTTCTAACTTGTTCATCAGTGTTGTGTTGAGTGTCCAGGGCTCCGTTCCATACAAAAGTATTGACCACACATAGCAATGCAGAAAACGACATCTAAGGCTGATACTATGCTACTGTTACAAAATAAGCTTTTCATTTTGATAAACCCCTGTCGGGCTATCTCTATTCTCGCCCTTACTTCTTGCTTATAATCAAGTTGATTGTTGAACCAGCAACCAAGATATTTGTATTGGCTTACGTATTCAAGCTGTTGGTGTTTCACATATATTGGAAGAGGTAAATTTTTGTTCCTTGATATTTTCATAACTTTGGTTTTCGCAGTATTGATCTTCATCCCCATTTTTTCACAACTCTCAGTAACCCTATCCAACAGTATCTGCAGACTATGGTCCGAATCAGTCATTAATACCGTGTCATCTGCATAGCGGATGTTATTTACTCTTTGGCCGTTTATCCTGATTCCTTCTAAAGAGCGCGATAAAGCGTTCGCAAATGTTACCTCAGAGTAGACGTTAAACAGTATGGGTGATAGCACACAGCCCTGTGTAACACCTCGTTGAATTTCAATTGGCCTTGACGTGTTACCATTGGTCTTTATGATTGCTGTCTGATTCCAATAAATAGCCTCTATAATATTAGAATCTCTTTTGTCGACTCCGATGTCGTTCAATCTCTCTATTAAGGTCTTGTGCTTCACCCTATCGAACGCTTTCTCAAAATCTATAAAACAGACAAAAAGGTCTGCTTGCTGATCTTTGCATCTTTGTGCCAGAGTTTGAAGACAGAATATTGCTTCTCGTGTCCCCATACCTTTTCTGAAGCCAAATTGTTCTTGACCGGTGACCTCGTCACATCTTTTATATATTCTGTTCTGTATGATTCGCAAGAAAAGCTTCAGAATGTTATTTAATAGACTTATAAGGCGGAAGTCCTGGCATAATTTGGCGTTCTTCTTTTTAGGTAGTGGTATGAAGATGGATTCAAGCCATGTTTTAGGGATTGCCCCTGTATTGTAAACATTATTAAATAGTCCAAGAAGGAGGTCCAAGTTTTCCTCGTTGATTAACTTCAAGAGCTCAGCTGGTATTTCATCTTTTCCTACAGATTTGTTGTTTTTTAGTTGACGTAAGCATATTCCAGTTCCGACTTCAGTATTGGAGGACCTTCGTCGTTTTCTTTATTTAATGTAGGAGATTCTCTGATGTCATAGAAGAGTTCCTTTATATAGTCTTCCCACATGTTTATTTGTTCTTCAGGGCTTGAAATCAGTTTGCCTTCTGCGTTGGTTAGATTATTTGGTCCTTGTGAGTATGTCGTACCTGTGAATTCCTTGAGTTTCTTATGAAGATGGAAGTCATCATGTTTTTTATATAAGCTTTCGATCTCTTCACATTGTTCTGTTATCCATTTTTCTTTTGCAATTTTTATTTTTTGTTTAATGGTTATATTTATTGCTTTGTACATTGCATTGTGCTGTTTGCATTTTCTTCTTTCATCCATTAAATCTAATATTTCCTCTGTCATCCATCTTTGCTTCCGTGGTCGTTGTTCTGTTATCATTTCGGTTGCCGTTGCAAGGACGTGTCTGATTTCCTCCCAGTTTTGTTCTATATCTTGTGCTCTGTCTTCCTTGTTGGTAATTTCTTTAAGTTTGTTGTTCAGCTGCTCTTCTGTTTTCTTTTTGGTTTTTTCATCATTAAGTTGTTCGGATATGCGTCTAATAGTCTTCTTTTGTGGTGGTTTACATATTTTTAGTCGCACTTCCATCTGCGCCACTACTGGATTATGATCGGAACCATGATATATCAACTTTTATTAATTTTATACGAGGTGTGTCAAAAAATATGAAATTCGCTAAAGATTATAGTACCTTTATATTTCACAATATTTCAATTAGAAGGATGTAATTGCATATTGAAACATAGTTTTTAATTCTAAACAACTTTTTTAATAACCATTTTCAATATTGTGAAAAATAAACGTACTTTACTCTTGAGTAAAATTCATATTTTTTGACATAAATCGTATAAAATTAATAAAATGTGATATCTGAAGGTTGGATACTCGGTCTTAGAACATGCAGAGCTTTTTACAAAGAATACCTTTTTTTCGTAAAAGTAATAATAAAAGAGTTATCGTATGTGTAATAAATAAAAACGAAGTTAAGTATCAATAAATTGAGAAAAATTTGGAAAATATTTTTTTTCCAATTAGAAGCATGTTATTGCATATTTGATCTTAGTTTTTATTTCCAAACAACTTTTCATAATAAGAATTTTCGATATTGAGAGAAATAAAGGTACTTTACTCTTAAACGAAGTTCATATTTTTTGACATACGTCGTATAATATTGACAACATTTGATATCTGATGATTGAATCTTAGGTTTTAGAGCATGCAGAACTTTTTATAAAGAATAACTTTTTTTCGTAAAATGAATAACAAAAAAGTTTTCCATATGTTTCCAACTTAAGTACACACGCTGTTATAAGTATGTAGTACAGGGTGTCTGTGTAACTTGGAACCATATGAAAAACTGAAAAACTAAAGTGCTCTGCATAGTCTAAAACCTAAGATGCAATCATCAGATATCAAATTTTGTCAACAGGATACGAGGTATGTTAAAAAATATGAATTTCGCTCAAGAGAAAACTACATTTATATTTCAAATTATCACAAAAAAAATTTTTATGAAAAGTTATTTGTAATTAAAAACCATATTTAAATATGCAATAACAGCCTTCTGCTTAGAAAAGAATTCTAAAATTTTCCTAAATTACTGATTCCGAACATCATTTTTATTTATTAGACACGTAATAACTCTTTTATTAATAATTTTGGGAAAAAAACTGTACATGTCTGGAATTACAAAATAAAAGACTGAAATTATAGGGTAATAAAAATGGATTTTATTTATTACAAATATAAATAAAACAATAAGAGCTTAAAAATATGATATATACAATATTGTAATTAAAGTGGATTAAATATAGGAAGGCAACATGTCCTTTTCTGCATGTTTTGCCGTTTTTCCACAAATTGCACCTATTTATCATTTTTAAATTGTATGCTACTACCCATACCCATATTATTCATACTACTATTATTAAACTTTTTTAAAATAAAATATCAACGGTTTGTTGTGTGTGTGCGTGTGAGATCCTGGCATCAGACAAAATCTATTTGCCACAAAACATGTATAGACAGTTCACCTCATCTACAACAACTTTTACAAATACTTCAGTGTAAGATGCAAACTTGGAATCATTTCTTAAAATTTCATTCTTGTCATTAAAAAACAATGCATACGGACGATTTTCACTAGAGTAAAATTTTGTTATTAGTTCAACATGAATAGATGTATGGTCGATTCTCGTATGTTTATCGTTATGTTTTAATACATCAGGTACATTCAAAAATACAATATGCCGATTGGTAAATACATAACAACTTGAAAAATTTGTAGGTAGTTTAAAATGAGACCAAAATGCCATACACTTATGGATATCTTTCAAATGTTCAATCATTTCGTTAACAGTTCCTATTTTCCCACAACCTTTTATAGGGCAAATAAATGTTCTCATTAAATAATTTCCCCATTTACATTTATGTGATTGCATATCTGAAAATTCGATCTCGCTACCACAATTATGACAATTCCGTTTGAAAGAATTCATGTTATCAATTATTTCACTGGAAAATTGTCTTTGAGAAAGACGATATAGGAGTATTCCAAAATATTGGAGCCCCTGAGCACAATAGTAACATCTTATATAATTATTTTGTTCGTCAATATAGTAAGTCTTTATTGGATGTTTAGACATTGAAAAAATGCAATACGCTTGACACACATTACATTTTAGATTTAATTCTTTTCGGTATTTTTCAATTATATTTCCGTCTGAAGCATTTTTACTTATTGATTCTGGCTTTTTAAGTATAGGTTTCCTCACAACCTTACTAATTGCTGGGGACTTCAAAACCTTTAGATTGCTATCGATTAATTTAAATTTAATTTGTATCAAATTTGACATATTATGTGATATATCTACAACAACAAAATCATCGGTACAACATGGTTTTGGGTTCAATACAATATCAAATTTTTTGATTGCATTACTTACACTAAATTGATGGTATATATTTTTAGCGAGTGTATGGCACCCCACATAAACTAAAGCTAATTTGATTGTTTTTTCAGACTTACAGCTAATATGAAGGAAAAACAAATTATCATCTTCTTGATATATATAAACACTAGGCATTTCTAGATGATCATTCAAGTTAAATACAAACGCAGTATGCTCCAATATAGCATCTTTATGCTTTGAATGAAAGTGTCGAAGCATCAGGAAACTCGCCATTTCTTCATCACAAATTGGACATTTGTGAATTTTTTCCAAACATACCTAAAAACATTAAAAGATCATAATTGAAAAAAATATGAAAAGAAAATTTTTTTAGAAACGCTTTTCTTTAGTTACGAATCACTAAAATTAAAAATATTACAAAAAGTCAACTAAAAAGCAAAAAATAAAAAAAAATTGAAAAAATCTAACACATTCGTCAAAGAAAAGCGTGGCACGTCTTCATCTAATAAACGGCTTTCGCCCCACGCTTTTCTTTGACGATTGTGTTAAATTTTTTAAATTTTTTGCATTTTAGTTGATTTTTTTTATAATATTTTTAACTTTAGTCACTCGTAACTAAAGAAAAGCGAAAAGCGTTTCTTAAAAAGAATTTTCTTCATATTTTTTTATTTTTTACTTTTTAGTCTTACATTTTTCAAACATTAAAATATATCGTCATGTTTATTAAAATATGTATAAAACATATGGTGTACAAACATAGAAAGTAGTAGGAATTGGCAAAAAAATTGAAACTTTATTGTTTGTTTATGAAGCATAACGTAAACAATTAACGTAAAAAGTGAAATTATGTATAGTTCATATAATTAGCTACAATCTGTAAAATTTTCAAGTTTCTTCATTGTAAAAAAAAAGAGAATTTAAGCATTTTCCGTTAAAATCGTTTTTTTTTATTTAAACAATTAATAAACATAAAAAATTATTGATTATTCGTGTATTGTTCCGGCGAATGCATATGTGCAAATTTTTAGTCATTTACATTGAAGAAAAGGCAGCCAAGTTAACGTCCAAAGATTTGACCCAAACGATTGAACTAAAGAAAAAGATTAATTAATTAATACGCCAAAACGAATTCTAATGTTAATGTAGCACAAAACGTCTCTAACGGTGGTTTTTCTAAAAACACGAATTTTTTGAGTTCGAGTTTTGGTTGAAGTTTTGTTTCGTATCGTATTGAAATTTGACACGAATAAGCGCCGATTTTTATACAGTGAGCACATAAAGGTTGAAATAAATTAATTTTCTCGAAAATGGACGATTTTGGAAAAAAATCCCGAAACAGGTCAATTTTTATTTTTAAATTGCGACATTTTCGCATATATCATACTAGTGACGTCATCCATCTAGGCGTGATGACGTCATCTATGATTTTTTTAAAGGAGAATAGGGGTCGTGTGAAAGGAAATTCAATTCTATATTCAGTAGTATAAACATTAACATAATTATTTATACAGGGTGTCAAAAAAAATTATTTTAATTAAATTTATTGACATAAAAAAAAGAATGTGTGTAATTTATTTAACACAAAATACATTTTACTGCTTTTAAAAAAACAGGAAAAGTGTTTATTTGAAAAAATATATATTGTTTTTTGCTTAAATTTAAGATTAAAGCAGCCACCCACCTTCCTCTTGACAGTTTGAACATTTAATTTAAGCGAAAAGCAATGATTATTTTTCAAATAAACATTTTTTTTTTGTTTTCTGAGAGCAGTAAAATGTATTTTGAATTAAATAAATTACATGCATTCTTCCTTTTATGCCAATTAATTTAATTCAACATTTTTTTTTGAACACCCTGTATAAATAATTATGATAATGTTTATATTACTGAATAGAGAATTGAATTTCCTTTCAAATGAACTATCACACGACCCCTATTCCCATTTAAAAAACCATCGATGACGTCATCACGCCCAGATGGGTGACGTCACTAGTATGACATATATGCCAAAACGTCGTAATTTAAAAATAAAAATTGACCTGTTTCGGTATTTTTTTCCAAAATCGTCCATTCTCGAGAAAATGAATTTATTCCAACCTTTACGCGCGGTGAAATTATGTGTAGTTCACATCATTATCTACAATCCGTAAAAGTTTTAAGTTTCTACATTGTAAAAAACAAGAGAATTTAAACATTCTCCATTAAAATCGTTTTTTTTTATTTAAACAATTAATAAACAAAACAGTTTTTTTTATTGACTATTAGTGTATTGTTCCCGCGAATGCATACAGTCAGAAAAATAAAAGAATACCCATGAACGATCACATCAATCACTTATTTTGTATTTGCTGTCTTTTTCTAAAACAAACGTTTGTTATTCATAGAAAAAGACAGCAAATACAAAATAAGTGATTGGGTAGTCGTTCATGGGTATTCTTTCATTTTCCCGACTGTATGTCTGCAAATTTTCATTCATTTGCATTGAAAAAAGGCAGTCAAATTACCCGTGTTGAGCTGCCCCCCCCCCACTTGCAAAAATCAAAAAAAAAATAGCCCTGATTTATGAGCTATTTATGAGCTCTCATATTCCGCAAACTAAAAATTTTGAGCTCGTTCCACTGAGCAGGAATTTAATACCTTAGTGGGGGGGGGGCTGAGTCAGCCCCCCCCCACTCCTTAAAAATAGGAATATTGAATCGGTTTTTGCGGCAGAATTACGAGCTATTTATGAGCTCTTGAAATTATATAGTTTCGATGAGCTCATCCCCTTCACCCCCAAACAACCCTTTAATTGATTCAACTTAAGAGAAAAATGCTGAGAAAAGTTAAAATATATCGTATTTCGGATATAATTCCTATAGCTTATAGACTCTAAGAATAAACTATTAAATCACGTGCATTTCGATTATTGAGCTACAACCCCTTCGCAAGAAAACCACCCTATCTTCCCGGCTTAAGAGAAAGTTGTACTTAAAATGCATTAAATTTGGCGACTACATATCATTTAATAATTTATAAGCTTCCAAATTACGCGCATTTAGATCAGTAAATTGCAATTTATATTGTATAGTGCAGTCACTGAAGGTAAAAATCAACGATTACCTTCAATTTCGGTGAACCTTCATCGATTTTCACGAAAATTGGTCAGTGGTTAGAGGATACGTCAAGAAACAAAGGTGACATGGTACCACCTTGCGCCTTTACCCTTCTCGGGGGTGAAAATTATTTTATAAAAAATAACTGCACAAATCAATAAAAGAACATTAAAAGCAAAATTTATTATATGAAGTTATTAAAATAAGTCAATACTTTTTAAGTTATTGAAGATCAAAGATTTTAATTATTCGTGAAAAAAATGCATGTTTTGAAGCGGTTTTTCGTAAATCGCTGAATATTTGTAAGTTTTTACAAAAAAGTTAATAGTAGTTTAATTCGTATAGCTTATATTCTAAGAATAAACTCTTAAATCACGCGCCTTTCGATTATAGAGCTAAAACCCCTTCGCAAGAAAACCATCCTATATTCCCGGCTTAAGAGAGAGTTGTACTTAAAATAATTTAAATTAATTATTTGGCGACTACATATCGTTTAATAATTTAGAGCTCGCAAAATATACGCATTTCAATTATTGAATTGCCATTTTCTTTCTATAGTGCAGTCAAAAATCAACTATGACCTTCGATTTCGGTAAATCTCCATTCATTTTCACGAATTGACAATAACAACTTGCGGTTTTAGCCTGGGGTATATGTCACCCCTTCTCGGGGGTGAAAATTACTTTATTAAAAATAACCCCACAAATCGAGAGAGGGACAAATTGTAAGCAAAATTTGTTATATAATGTTATTAATAAATAAATACTTTTTGAGTTATTAAAGATCAAATATTTTAATTTTTGTGAAATAAAATGCATGCTTTAAAGCGATTTTTCATAAATAACTCAAAAACTGTAAGTATTTACAAAAAAGTTTTCATCACTAACATTGAAGCTAATAAAAAATATAATAAATTGCTTACTTGAAAAACCCTTTAATGTTAATTTAAAGTAAGTTATTGGTAATTAAATGTATATTTTTTTCTGCGACTGTTCAAATCTAAGGATTCTAGCTTAAAAAACGGGAAAGAGATGCATTTTATAACACTTAGGTACTAAATACTTGTCAAAGTACTTAGAAATACCTATCAAAAATGAGCTCCAGAAAAAGTTGATAGCATCAAAATCCGCTCACCAATTTTCGTGAAAATGAATAGAGATTTACCGAATTGAAGGTCATAATTGATTTTTACCTTCATTGACTGCACTATAGAAAGAAACTGGCAATTCAATAATTGAGATGCGTATATTTTGCGAGCTCATAAATTATTAAACGATATCTAGTCACCAAATAATTAATTTAAATTATTTTAAGTACAACTCTCTCTTAAGCCGGGAATATGGGATGGTTTTCTTGCGAAGGGGTTGTAGCTCAATAATCGAAAGGCGCGTGATTTAAGAGTTTATTCTTAGAATATAAGCTATACGAATTAAACTACTATTAACTTTTTTGTAAAAACTTACAGTTTTTCAGTGATTTACGAAAAACCGCTTCAAAACATGCATTTTTTTTCACGAATAATTAAAATTTTTGATCTTTATTAACTTAAAAAGTATTGACTTTTTTTAATAACTTTATATAATAAATTTTGCTTATAATTTGTTCTTTTATAGATTTGTGCAGTTATTTTTTATAAAATAATTTTCACCCCCGAGAAGGGGCGGTATCCACCCTCAGGGTAAAGGCACAAGGTGGTACCATGTCACCTTTGTTTCTTGAGGTATCCTCTAACCACTGACCAATTTTCGTGAAAATTGAAGATTCACCGAAATTGAAGGTAATCGTTGATTTTTACCTTCAGTGACTGCACTATACAAAATAAATTGCAATTTACTGATCTAAATGCGCGTAATTTGGAAGCTTATAAATTATTAAATGATATGTAGTCGCCAAATAATTAATTTAATGCATTTAAGTACAACTTTCTCTTAAGCCGGGAAGATAGGGTGGTTTTCTTGCGAAGGGGTTGGAGCTCAATAATCGAAATGCACGTGATTTAATAATTTATTCTTAGAGTATATAAGATATAGGAATTATATCCGCAATACGATATATTTTAAGTGTTTTCAGCATTTTTCTCTTAAGTTAAATCAATTAAAGAGTTGTTTGGGGTGAAGGGGATGAGCTCAAAAATCGAAACTATATAATTTCAAGAGCTCATAAATAGCTCGTAATTCTGTCGTAAAAAACAGTTTTGAAGTAGTGGGGGGGGGCTGACTCAGCCCCCCCCCCCCCCACTAAAGTATTAAATTCCTGCTCAACACGGGTAGTCAAATTAACGTCTAAAGAATTGATGCAAACTATTGAACTAAAGAAAAGCGTTTAATAAATTAACACTTACTACAAACCTACGTTGTAGGTGATCAAAATTTTCAGTCAAATAAAAAGAAAAAAAATACTTACTATGTATATGCTAAGTTTTCTAAGTAGTTATAGGCCTATAATTCTAAATATTAGGGCTTTTAAAATTGGTTTTTAAAGTGTTTGGTATTATTTGGTTCATAATTTAGTAGCCCAAACGTGATTTGTTGAGAATTAGTCATAATAAATGGAATTATAGATGTTTAGTGCTTAAAAATTTGGCACTATACTATTTTTTTAAACGCTTTTCTTTAGTTTAATAGTTTGCGTCAAATCTTTAGACGTTAATTTGACTGCCTTTCATTCAATGCAAATGAATGAAAATTTGCAGACATATGCATTCGCGGGAACAATACACGAATATTCAATAAAAATTTTTTATGTTTATTAATTGTAATAAAAAAAAAACGATTTTAATGGAAAATGCTTAAATTTTCTTGTTTTTTTACAATGTAGAAACTTGAAACTTTTACGGATTGTAGCTAATGATATGAACTATACATAATTTCACTTTTCACGATTATAATTGTTTACGTTATGCTTCATAAATAAACAATAAAGTTTCAAATTTTGAACGCTCATATATTTATAGTTGAAAGACTGATAAGTTTGTACACACTTGAATGAATAAGGGAAAATGAAAATGTAGTATGTCAAAGTGTGTAAATAATTTTATTTCCTTAGCTTATTAAGGAATTAGGCTTAGCTAAGGAAATAAAATTATTTACACACTTTGACATACTACATTTTCATTTTCCCTTGCTCATATATTTGTTTATATAAAAATCGGCGCTTATTCGTGTCAAATTTCAATACGATACAAAACAAAACTTCAACCAAAACTCGAATTCAAAAAATTTGTGTTTTTATCGTAGTCTTAGAAAAACCACCGGTAGATACGTTTTGTGCTACAATTAACATTAGAATTCGTTTTGGCGTATTAATTAATTAAACGCTTTTCCTTAGTTCAATCGTTTGGGTCAAATCTTTGGACGTTAATTTGACTGCCTTTTCTTCAATGCAAATGACTAAAAATCTGCAGACATGCATTCGCGGGAACAATACACGAATAGTCAATATATTTTTTTATGTTTATTAATTGTTTAAATATAAAAAAAAAACGATTTTAACGGAAAATGCTTACATTCACTTGTTTTTTACAATGAAAAAACTTGAAACTTTTACAGATTGTAGCCAATTATATGAACTATATATAATTTCAATTTTTACGTTAGTTGTTTATGTTATCCTTCATAAATAAACAATAAAGTTTAAATTTTTTTGCCGATTTCGACTACTTTCCATGTTTGTACATCATATGTTTTATACATATTTTAATAAATATGACGATATAATTTAATGTTTGAAAAGTGTAAGACTAAAAAGTAAAAAATAAAAAAATATGAAAAAATCATTTTTAAGAAACGCTTTTCTTTGGTTACGAGGGACTGAATTTAAAAATATTATAAAAAAATCACCTAAAAATCAAAAAATAAAAATAATTGAAAAAATCTAACACATTCGTTAAAGAAAAGCATGGGGCCAAAACAGTTTATTCGATGAAGACGCGCCACGCTTTTCTTTGACGAATGTGTTAGATAACATAAACATAGACAACATAAACGAAGAACTGATCAAATATTGTGGAGAAGCTCTAACTAGAAACTTACATGAATTAATTGTAACGATTTGGAAAGAGGAAAGAATGCCAAAAGAGAAGACTGGAAAATAGAAATAATTATAACAATACCCACATTTGGAGACCAAAAATATGCAAAAACTATAGAGGAATCACCTTGCTGAATGTGACATACAAAGGTCATGACGGCAATAATAAAGAACAGACTCGCATAGCACACCTAAAACATCATAGCAAATTACCAATATGGATTTAGAATTTAGAAAAGATAAATCGACGATAATGTTGTTCTGAAGCTATTTTCTTGTGGCATTTTTGTAATTAACTATTTTTAATTGGAAATAAGTCACAATTTTACTAAAAAAATGAATTTTTGTATTTTGACAACGGCATCCGATTTAGGCGTCGAAACATTAATAAAATCATTTTTTTTAGTAAAATTGTGGCTTATTTCCCAATAAAAATAGTTAAATCGACGATAGACGCGATTCACATAATAAGACAAATCATGGAAAACATATAAACACAACATGGAGAATGCTTATGCAATATGCTTTTTGTGGATTTTAAACAGGCCTTCGATAAACTAAACAGAAGAGAATTAATAGAAGATCTAACGGCCGCATATGAAATGCCTCCCGAAATAGGATTTCTTACCTGTCGCTAAAATGGTCACATACGAATTGCCTCCCAAGCTTTAAATAAATTACCTGCTTCCAATCTTTATGTGAAGGTGAGACGTTGCCGCATCTTCGTCCCTTGGTAAATTTTTGGCAAAATTGGTATTTTGTTATTTAATTTATTTTATTTTCAACCTTTATGTATTAAACATTATTGACACTAGGCGGTATTTATAAATTTTAACTAACTTATACATATATAATTAGTTTTATAACCTTGTTCTGAAGCTATTCGTTGTGGCATTTTTACAATCAACTATTTATAATGGGAAATAAGCCACAATTTTACAAAAAAAGAAGATTTTAGTAACGTTTCGAAGCCCAAATCGGGTTTCGTTGCCAAAATACAAAATACTACTAAAATAAACAAAAATGTTGTTGCTAAGTAAAAAATTCTTCTAATAATTTATTTAATCTGACTCATATATTGGCAATTCAGACCTATATTATACATTTTAAAGTAGAAGACTTTAAAATGATATCGTCAATATATTTATGAGTTACGTTCCTGGGACGACTTTACTAACAGATAGTTCATTCGATTACATGAAATCAATCCCAACTCAAGAATATATTGACGATATCATTTTAAAGTCTTCTACTTTAAAATGTATAATATAGGTCTGAATTGCCAATATAAATGAGTCAGATTAAATAAATTATTAGAAGAATTTTTTACTTAGAAACAACATTTTTGTTTATTTTTGGTAGTATTTTGTATGGCTTTTCTATTGTAAACTTCGGCAGACACCTTCTCGTGGTTATGATCTAATCTTAGGTTTGTTCTAATATCAGTTTCAAACGGTTTGAAACGATCAGCGAATAGTCGACCAGCGCGAGTAGAGGGGATAGCACTGGTGACTGTATTATGTTCTCTCACTGACCAACTGTTTGCTGACGGTTTCTGACTAGTTTGACTGTTTGCTAGAACAAACCTATTGATTCAATTATCGTATTTTCACATCCCTGTGTTTTCACAAATGCTTTGCAGGTTTTTTTAGTACCTGTCCACCGTTTTACTGTATCTTTGGCCAACATTTTTTGAAAACCGAATGTAAAACCATCAATTGATAGTAAAGGTTTACCCCTTTGACTGACACTTATTGTTGATTCCATTATTTCGGATGTTATGACTTAAACACAATTTGATCTTGAAATCGACGAACTCACAAGCTTGAAATAGACAAACTGACTGATGCAGGAACTAATAAACAAAAAGAACAAGGTAAAAGTACCTATTCATGGAATCGTTAAGAAGATATTAGAATCGGAATTGGAATTACCCAGAAAATACCCAGAGAATATAAACAAACAAAAAGATTAAGGTAAAAGTACTTATTTATGGAATTATAAAATGGAATTATAAATATGAAAGAGATTAGAATCGGAATTGGAATTACCCAGAAAAGCTGGATATTAGATTGTCTGGTAACAACTTTCTTTTCTAAAAAGAAATATGTATGTCGTACTGTGAAATATTTATGTGAAACAAATTTTACGTACACTGCATTCAGAATTAAAAAAATCAAAATAAATAGATACTACCTATTTAAATTATGATTTGGCAACATTGTGTCATTCTACAGAGATTAAATAGATAAAATATTAGCCTAAATCATTAACGAAACGGAGGCATTTCTATTGTACTTAGGAGGCATTTCATGTATGAAAATATTTACCTGAAAAAGTGGGAGGCATTTCGATAACGCCGGATCTAACACGCATAAAAATACCAGGCAAACTAATACCTACATGCAATAAAAATGACAATGAAAGCAAGAGGCACAAGCAGTAATAGATTTGATCAAAAGACAACAGGAAATATTAGGGTCCAAAAGGGAATTAAGAGGATGCGCTGTCAACTGAGTTATTTATTACAGCTCTAGATTGTGCAACAAAAGAGGTAAGAAACAACGGAATAATTAATAAAAATGCAGTGCAAATAGTAGATGCAGATTATATCGTTATAATAGCCCGTGACAAAAGATCATTAATAAATAAATAAGCTGTTCTCTGAAATGGAAAAAGGGGCAAAAATAAGAGGCCTAGATATAAGTATGAAAAAAAAAACAAAATACATGACCTCAAGCAGGTTCAAGAAAACAAGATTAATACAAATGATAATAGATAAGTAGTAGAGACAATGAAATGATATATGGTATGTTAAACAGTAAATGGTTAAGTTCAATTAGTTACCACTATAAACAGCCCGGATTAACCGATAATAGTATAAAAGGCCCGGTTTCAGGTAAAATTTATTTTAGGCTTTATTATGGGACTACCGTCTAGTCAGTGTTAATTGCAAAAGACCAACTCTGTCTACCTCGGTAGCTTATCGCTCCGGGTGGGTCTTAACAATGGGCCAGGTCAGATAAATTTAATAATATTTACGACCGCACTAATTGAACTCAAACCATTTACTGTTGAACAAACCATACCTGAAAGAGAAACTACAAGCAGGAAATAGAGCTTACCACAAAAATAAAAAAATAATAAAAGATAGAAAGTTAAGCAGAAATACAAAGATACGTATATACAGGGTGTATGGTAAAGAATGGGCCAAAGCTCAACCTTAGATTCCTGAGCTTAAAATAGGTCGATTTAAGCTAACTTACCTTAGTACCAAAGTTAATAATAACCGAAATACAGGGTGTCAAAGTTAAACTTTTATTTTATTTATTCTTGAATATTTCCTGACAGACATGGGATAACAACACCAAATTTGGTAAGCAGGGGGTTTTTTGGGATGAGAAATCTAAATTCGCCACCAAAAATGATGTATTACCCAGAGGGCAATACGTCTACATACGTCTTTCAGCGCTCATTTAATACGTTCAATTTTTTTTTATTTCCCACTCCACTTACTTTTTGAATCAAAATTTTTATGCTCTTAATATTTTTACTTAAAAAAGGTATTTATCTCGCTAAACCTAGCTGTTTTCGAGATAAACGCATTTTAAGTCTACGATACAACATAATTTTTTGCATAACATCATTGTAATTAGACCCGAAAAATAAACTTGAAACTATAATAATTGTGCCAGTTCTCATATTTATGTCATTGCATCGTAAATTCAATTTGAGGAAGTTTACGATGCATTTTTGTAAATTTTTATGTTTATAAGTTATTTTTTCTTCGAGCGTGCAAAAATGTCTACTTTCGCGCACGCGTTTTAATTTAGAAAGTTTTACTTTTCCGCACGCGTTTTACTTTTCCGCACGCGTGTTAATTTATACATATATGTTAATATGGCCTTAAAGTAATTATAATACATGCAATAAACTAATATTTAGATATTATTTACTAAATTATTTCAAATATATCTTATTGTGTTCATGTTTTAATGAAATTAACGCGAGAATTCGATGACATAAAATAATTTTGACATAATATTCGAAAGTAAAATCAGTAGACAATAACAGTGGTTTTGAATCGTCGTCATGCTAACCAATTATGCTGAAAGTTGGGTTTTGGCATAAAAAATATATTTAATTTAAATGACATTTTTGACATATAAAATTATGTCAAAGTGTCACGAGAGCAAAATTTCAGAGGTCGAGTGCAATTTGTTGCGATTATTTCATGAATAAAACTGTTCAAAACCAAAATTTTATTGTAATTTATTTATGTAAGTACCATTAAACACACAGTTTTTATAAATATTTGACGATTGAAAGTCATCACTTTTATAATTTTTAAAACATTAATTGTCATTAATGTCACTGAATGTATTTTTTCGTAGCAACGAAGGGCATGTGACGTAATATAGTGGAACCCCGATAAGTCGGCCCCCGATAACCGGGAAGTCCGGCTAACCCGGACCGATTTTCATCAGACAATCATTTCAACAATAAAAATATATGTAATATAATATTTGAGATAATGTGTATTTGTGTAATTTGAACTATACGATAGTAAAAATGACTCATGGCACACATTCTCGGATTATCGGAAACAACAGGCATCTGTATTCCTTTATTTATTTCAAACTGTCTTAGCATTGTTCAAAAAAAAACTAAAGGACTATTTAAAAAATTATTTTTTAAACAATGGTCTTAGTCTGCACTGTTCTTAAATAACTTAACATTGTTCCGATTGTGACCGTATTGTAGTACAGTCGTATTTTTCGCTTCCGTTCTGTAATCTTGCTTCAGATAGGTTTGTGTTTGCGTGTTTTTTTTATCTACGCATGAGGTTTTTCCAAGAAATGAACAATACTCTAATACTCTATACTCTATACAACTATACGTAATTTAGATGTGTACTGTGCATATATTTTTCATATTATTTCAATTATAGCGGAGTTTATCTGTAAGTGTACCGTATTTGATTAATTTTTACCATATTCTCCGGCTAACCCGGATTTTCGATAACCCGGATCGGCCGCGGTCCCGATTAATCCGAGTTATCGAGGTTCCACTGTATACTTAACGACGGGAGATTATCAAAAATTATCGATTTAATTCAGATTTCTGTAGCTTTCTATTGGTCAGAATCTCCTATGAATGAAATAATCGATTTAATTTATATTTCTGTAGCTTTCTATTGGTCAGAATATCCTATGAATGAAATAATCGTGCTAATTTCATTAAAACATGAACACAATAAGATAAATTTGAAATAAATTAGTAAATAATATCTAAATATTAGTTTATTGCATGTATTATATTATATTATAATGCCATATTACAAGGTATTTTACTTTCCCGCACGCCATGCGGGAAAATTTACTTTCACGCACGCCTTGCGGAAAAGTGCAACTTTCGGAAACGAAATGCGTGCTTGAAAGTGGCTCTTTTAGCACGACCGTAGAAAAATAACTATTTCGGGTGTAACTACAATAATATTATGAAAAAAAAAATGTTGCCTCGCAGATTTAAAATGTGTTTATCTCGAAAACGGTTGAGTTTAGCGGGATGAATGCAGTATACCTTTTTAAGTTAAAATATTAAGAGAATAAAAGTTTTGATTCAAAAAACATGTAGAGTGGGTAATAAAAAATATTGAACCTATTAAATGAGTGCTAAAAGGCATATGTGGTGCCCTCTGGGTAATACATCATTTTTGGTGGCGAATTTAGATTTATCGTCCTAAAAACCCCGCTTACCAAATTTTGTGTTACTATCCCATGTCTGTTAGGAAATATTCAAGAATAAATTAAATAAAAGTTTAACTTTGACACCCTGTATTTCGGTTATTATCAATTTTTGTACTAAGGTAAGTTAGCTTAAATCGACCTATTTTAACCCCAGGAATCTAAGGTTAAACTATGGCCCATTCTTTACCAAACACCCTGTATAAGACTACCATAAGACCAGTGGTAATGTGTGCCATAGAAACTAACACTCTAACGTTAAAAGAAGAAGAACAGCTGAAAGTATTTGAACGAAAAATAATGCGCAACATTCTTGGAACAAAAGTACTAAGTGAAAACGAAAGAACCACACCTGGATGTACCACAAAATAGAACAATGGATGAAAGGAGAAAACATAGTGAAATAAGCAAAACCACAAAGACTAAGGTGGTATGGTCATATAAGTAGAAAAAGTGAAGACAATCCAAAGTTATTACTAACTGGATTCCCCTGAGGCAAGAGCACGAGGCAGACCAAAAGCAAGATGGAAACAGCAAGTCGAAGACTACTTAAGAGCTATGGGAATTAGAAACTGGAAAAAAGACTGAGAATCGAAATGAGTGAAGAAATCGAAGACACACCAGAAGCTTTGAAGATGCAGATTAGAAGAAAAGCGGACTGATCCACCATGTCTTAACGGATCATTAAAGTGAAAAACGGCTAAAACTTCCACGGGAGTGTACAGCTTATGTCATCTGTAAATTATTTGGGCAAAATATAAAAATAAACTACAAATAACTACAAAGAGAATTATTTACTTTAAATTTACTTTATGAACTTTAAATCTATGTATAAGTTTTAGGATTTACCTGTTCATGATCCCTAACCTGGGAATATGTTAACAATTCTCGACAACCATCAAATCTGTTGATACATTTAAACAAAATGTTTTCAGCAATTTTTCCATACTGTGATTCTACTGCTTGGAAATTATGGATTGATTGTTCCTGTTCCGTCTTATCAACACATCTTCCACATTGTATAAGCCTGTTTGGATAAACTTTTGTGGGCTTGACGGATAAGTATTTATGACAAAAACTGCAAACTAAAGTCTCTAATATATTATCTGGAAGTATAAACGCCATTATAATATCCTAAGAGGGATTGTACCACTGAACAACAGAACAACTAACAACAACTGAATCGAAATGAACGAGGCAAGAGACAACACAAAACAAAATTTGGAAATGACGAATGTAGTGTTATATTTGCAACTAATTATCAACCCCCTCCAAATGAAAGAGAATTTTTATTTGGAAATACCAAGCAACAATTTACAAAAGTAATCCTGACCATCTTTCTAGTTTCTATAAAAATTTAAGTGAAATTTTGACTTGGAAATCCCAAATTATATTGTCGAAAGAAAAGATGTTAATCAAATCTCTACCTTTTTACGAAAAGCTAATCTATTCGTCCATTGCCTCAGTACCTGCTATTCTTTGTGTTATTTTTCTTTCTATTGTTGCCATAGAACAATAGAATTCATTTGCATTTTTTGTTGACATTAATTTTGATTTCGAAGTAAGAACATAATAACAAAATGCCTCCTTGTCTAACCTTGCTGTATGGATGCCGTCCAGTGGCGTAGCTGAAGGTTGCCCCCCCCCCCGCGGCAATTTTTGTTGGCACCGGTATTATATAAATATTATATAAATAAATATATTATAAACATCACGACAACTAATAACAGTATAATTACTGTTATATTATATAATTACCAATTGTGTCGCAAATTCCTCGGTAGAATGCAGTAGGATGTGGTTACCCATACTGAAGTCAATAGAAAGAAAATACCAAGATTAGTAAGTCAATAATATCGAGCTAGTACATATTTTATATTTTAGTATTACTTATATATCTAGTATTATTAATATTATTTATAATTTAAACATGTTACAAGTCAGAATTTGGTATTATTTTTTGAGAGTAAATTAATGTAAGACCAAATACTTACGATGTCGGGATAGTATCACAGGGTTTTTCCTGGTTTTCCCTTGTGATTTACTATGAAGTCTCTAACGCGAGAATTTTACTGTCGTTGCATTTGGTTGTCTTTTTAAAGACATATCACATGCTATAATTTTTTATGACGGATATTCTTGAGTTGGGGTTAATTTCATGTAATCGAATGAACTATCTTTCAGTAAGTCGTCCCAGGAACGCAACTCATAAATATTGGCAATATCATTTTAAAGTCTTCTACGTTAAAATGTATAATATATGTCTGAATTGCCAATATAAATGAGTGAGATTAAATAAATTATTAGAAGAATTTTTTTGCTTAGGAACAACACTTGTTTATTTTAGTAATATTTTGTATTTTGACAACGGCACCCGATTTGGGCGTCGAAACGTTAATAAAATTATTTTTTTCATTTTAATTGTGGCTTATTTCCCATATAAATAATTAATCATAAAAATGCCACAAGGAAATAGCTTCAGAACAACATTAAGTATAATTACTAAAAACTGTGTTTTTATAAATGTGTAAATGACAATATTTGGCCTTTCATTAATAAGTCTTCATTAGTTAGTGATTTTTTGGGAATAGACATGAAAACCTACTATACATGTACCTATCTTAATCCGACAAACCTATTAGTAAGTTGTTGCAATATTATATCTAAAACATTGAAAACATTAACTACAAAAATTTTTTCCTAAAAGTTATTTTTTCGTCGCAGCTGGGCTCATCGTAAATTTTTTTAGAGGTTTTATCCGTTTATTTTTAAATTCCGGTATAATACCCCACTATTCTGCTATTCCTGCTGCTTTTGCTAAAGTTATATATTATAATCTTTAGACCTTCTACCCTCTCGGGTGTAGGTATTAACGTGTGCTCTGTTAACAGTGCACAAATCTCTTCCATTGTTTCCTGTCCTGTGCCATCGCCTTTGCTTCGTTCCATGCTATTCCTTTTTTGTCAAGAATCCTTGCCATCACTTCGTTCCATGTCTCTCTCGGTCTTCCTCTACTTCTTTTTCCCTGCACCTTCGTTTCCCATATCTTTTTAACTGGTACTTCTTTCTGTAGTCGTTGTAGATGCCCCCACCAACTTAATTGTCTTTTTTCAACATACTCCATCATTGTCTCGATTTTCAGTTCTTCTCTTATGTAGTTATTCCTTACCCTATCCCTTCTAGTGACTCCTTGAACTCTGCGTAGATACCTCATTTCTGCTGCCTGTATCTTACTTTTCTGTTGTCTATTTGGTACCCAGGATTCACATCCGTATGTAAGTACTGGTCTGTATACAGGGTGATTCATTAAGAATGTCCAATCTCCGAGTTATAGATTCTAGACCTCAAAATATTAAGATTTAACCCAAATCACTTAAATAAAATGTGGCTCGTTACTGAGTTACAGGGTGTTTTATTTAAACATTTAATAAGTATTTTCACCCATTACTTTAAAACTATTTCGCGTATCCTTATCATACTTGGCAGAAAATATAGGTACTGGACACCATACGAAATTATGATAAACAAACGTTTATGCCTACTACCAGAGGCGTACGACAGGGGATAGTGAATGGTTGACCCTTCCCAAATCCTACTCCACTGGCGGAATTGCTATTTTAGTGCAATATTTAGATTCTCCATTACTTTCTATGTAAATAATATACTCTTCATGAGTAGCGATAAAGCCATTAGTTTTCGAGATATTTGAAGTTGAAAATGAAACGGCATAGCTATTTTGGTTTAATGTGTTGAGCCCGTTCATTTTTAACTTCAAATATCTCGAAAACTAAGGATGCTATCGTTACGAATGAAGAGTATATTATTTACATAGAAAGTATTGGAGAATCTAAAAATTATGCTAAAATAGCAATTCCATCAGTGGCGTAGATTTTGGGAAGGGTCAACCGTTCATTTTCCCCTGTCGTACGCCTCTGGTAGTAGCGAGAAACGTTTATTTAACATAATTTAGCAGGATACACAGTGCCTACACTTATTGGCAAGTATTATAATGATATGTCAAATACGTTTAAAGTACTGGGTACAAATAGGTAATTTTTAAATTTTTACATCAAATATCTTGCAACTCAATAAGGAGCCACATTTTATTTAAGTGATTTGGGTGAAATATTAATTATTTGTAGGTAGTGTACACAATGCAACATTATGTTAAATAAACGTTTCTGACTACTATCAGAGGCGTACGACAGGGAACATTGAATGGTTGACCCTTCCCACATTCTACGCCACTGGCGGAATTACTATTTTAGCGCAATTTTTCGATTCTCCAATACTTCCTATGTAAATGATGTACTCTTTATTCGTAACGATAAAGTCATTAGTTTTCGAAATATTTGAAGTTAAAAGTGAATTGGCACAATGCATAGCACAAAATTGCTGTGCCGTTTCATTTTCAACTTCAAATATCTCGAAAAATAATGACTTTATCGTTACTAATGAAGAGTACATTATTTACACAAAAAGTGTTGAAGAATCCAAATATTGAGCAAAAATAGCAATTACGCCAGTGGCGTAGAATTTGGGAAGGGTCATCCATTCATTATCCCCTGTCGTACGCCTCTGGTAGTATGTAGAAACGTTTGTTTACCACAATTTCGTAGGGTGTACAGTACCTACACTTTATACCAAGTATGATAAGATTACGTGAAATAGTTTTAACGTACTTTGTAAAAATAATTAATAAATTTTTAAATAAAACACCCTGTAACTCAGTAACCAGCCATATTTTATTTAAGTGATTTTTGTTAAATCTTAATATTTTGAGGTCTAGAATCTACAACTCTGAGATTGTACATTCTTAATGGATCACCCTGTATAGCCTTAAATACCTTGATTTTCGTATGTTTCGATACTTCTTTCTTGTTAATAATTGTTTTTCCTATTGCGTGGTACAGTCTATTCACTTTATCAATTCTTTTGTTGATCTCAGCTCCCTGTCTACCTGTTTCTTCAATGGTTACTCCCAAGTACTCGAATTATTGTACCTTTCTAATCGGTGTCGTTGCAGATGCGGTCGTAGCATTTGCGATCACGGCTATTATCGTTGCATTTGCGGTCATACAAAAATATGTTGATTTTATCGTTGCATGTGCGGTCAGTTCCTAATAAACAAATCATATTTTTACCTTTTTCTACCACTATCACATGAATAATTCTATAACCAAATTTTTGTAAGATTTAAATAATATTTACCATAGACGTTGATAAGAGGAGAAAATGCTTACTAATAATTTTATTAAGGCAAAAAGTATTTTGATATAAAAAAACTTTCTTCTTTTGAGAATTTAGTGAGATTATGTGCACTAATTAAAAAAATGAAGATAGTTGATTTAATAAACCTTAGTGTCACATAAATAAAATATTAGCGAATTGTTGATTATTTCTATATAAATTGGCTACCTTACTGTTTGTGTCAAATGTTAAAAAGTATTAAAAATTTAAAAATGGGAGTTCCTTCCCTAAGATGCTTTCATGTCTTTTTATATTTAATGTGTATTAGTTAAGTACAAACATTTAAAAAAATCCTTCACATTTTGTCCAGGCTTGGGACTGGCTATGATGAACCATAGGCATGTTTATTTTTTTTTTGTTTTTTCTTTTTTTTAGCTTTTTTTATCTATTTTTTCTGTTTTTTTATCTTTGTTTTTTTTTGTCTTTTTTTTATTTTAATGTTTTTTTTAGTGAAATTTTCGAATATTTGCCACGAACACCAAAAATGATTTTATATCACAAGAGCGCTGCAATAGTTCTGTTGCACTATTTATCCTATTATCCAGTTGAATATACATTTTCTTTCGTTTCTTATTTTCTAGGTTTAAGTCCATTCTATTTAATATGAAATCGAAATATTCTGCTTCTTTTCTTAAAGTTTTTATGAGAATGTATATGTTTGGATGAGGTTCTTTAACATTCTGTTTAACCGGTTGTTCCATCCTTCCACGGCATTATTTGTTCGGTGTCGGAGGCCATGGCAGTTCCACATATTCATGCTAATCACTGGATTTTCTAGCCATTCGTTAACGAAGTAATCATAAAATTTTGTCAAATTTTCATCTTCCGGAGAATCAGATTGAATAATTAGCCACCCGTCTTCTATTTGCTCCAAAGGTAAGTATGCCAATGCAGAACACATTCTTAAATGAAGTCTAACGTTATCGTCGGTAATGTATTGTGTTGTCAGTCCGATCGACTTAATGTTCCTCCAAAGCGACTGATTAAAATGGTAGTTGAATCCATGCAGTCTAACATCTGGGAAAACAGTGTTGAGAGCTTGAATAACAGCATCTTCAAAATCAAGCGTCACTGTTGTTGGTTTCCATCCGCCTAGTTTTTTTGTCAGTATTGTAAACAGCCTTCTATACGTTTTCATTTTTTTGTTTGGTAGAAGCGCATACAACACAGGGACAATTCTTGTTTCGTCGTCAGTGCTGCCCATATCAACATGCATGGTATATATTTGTGTAAACTGTTTGGAGGAGCTCTTAAATGTACCGTCGACAAAAGAATCTGTTTTTGATGCTAACGTTTCCTTTGCTTTCGAAGTCGAAAAACATAAAATTCTTTCTCCTTCTTCAGTGTCGTCAAAACACAAAACACTCTGACCATCTTCTAATGTCAACATTTCCAGTGGGATATCTATTTCAATAGACGACGCTGGTTCTGGTCCGACACCAGTTTGTAAATGTCGTGAACGACAAAGTGTAGACTTACGTGAGGCATACAAAGGAATTTTACTTACAAAATCGAGTCATTTTGTAAATAGTTTTTCGAACTCTTTCCTGTAAATGTCTGGGGTTGGAGTGTATGTAGCCTTTTTTACTTCTAAGAGAGCTACATCGGGGACACCACGAGTGTGTTGGTTGACTTCGAGTAGTTCCGTCAGTTTTGTCTTCATCCTCCCTTTACAGTTGTGGTGACGTTCTTTTACACATACCCAAGTTACAACATCTTCCTTATTCTTCCTATATTTTCGATATTGATATCCAGCGTGAAGAGCAGAAGGTTTTCCCTTGGTGGTTTCAATCACTTCAAAATTTTCCATTATTAAATGTTGTTACTGTTATTATTAATATATTGTTGTTATTAATATACAAATAATATGCATTTGTTTTTATGTTTAGATTTTGGTAATTCTCCCCCAACCTTTTTAATTAGGCAAATACAAACTTTCCAAAAATCCGTAATGAGGGGATTATTGTGGTTTAGTCATTACTGTTTTCATTACCTATTGTTCGAAATATAGATAAGCGGAATAAAATATTTCAATAGGGTCGACCGGGCCTGCTAATAACTCAGGTGGTTACTAATTTACGACCTTCTTACATTTCTAGCTTTTAAGTAAAATGTCTGATCGCAAGTGCAACGTTACCTGCCAAAATATTTTGGATTGACCGCATTTGCAACGATAATTACCTTGACCGCATATGCAACGACCGCATCTGGACCTATTTCGTCTAATCTCTGTATCATCTACCTGGACATGCACATCCTCTCTTTCTTTAGCTATTACCATTACCTTCGATTTCTCTTTGTTCATAGTCATACCATACTTTTTTAAAACTGTGTTCCATGTGTTTACGCTTCTTTGTAGCTCGTCTTCAGTCGCTGCTAAAACTACTACATTGTCGGCAAATGTACAATCTGCTATCTCTGTGCTTTTCAGATTTCTATACCCTATGTGTAATGGTCTGACTTTTGTTTTTGTTTCTTTTATTATTTCGTCCATAAAAGTAATAAATAGTAACGGGCTCAAGCTTCCCCCTTGTGTTACACCTTCAATTGTTTTGAACTGGTCAGATATCATATTTTTACTTATCACACGGTTTCTAGTGTCTCTGTATATTGATTTAGTTACCTGTATAAGCTTCTCTGGTATGTTTCTGTTCTTCAGACTTTTCCATACTTTTGATCTAGGTACTTTGTCGAATGCTTTTTCCATATCAAGGAAACTGAGGTACGTTTTTTTCTTCCTAGATAATCTTTTATTTATTATATCGTTTAACGCAAGAATGTGATCTTGTGTACATCTACCAGGTCTAAAACCACTTTGCGATTCTTCTAAAGTTGGTTCTATTATTTTTCTCAGTCTACTCTCTACTATTAGCTCATAAACTTTCATCACTGTACTTAACAGAGTTATTCCTCTATAGTTATCGCAATTCTTGTTGTCACCCTTTTTATGTATAGGTACAATCAGACCAATCTACCAGTCTGTAGGTATTTGTTCGTCTCTCCAAATCATTTGAAATAGTTCTAATAACTTTTGTAGTCCCATATCATCCATGTTTTTGATCATTTCCGCCGTAATTTGATCATGACCTGGTGCCTTTCCATTTTTTATCTTCCTAATCGCGTCAGTTAGTTCATCCATTGTAATGTTTGGTATAAATTCAACTTCTTGTTCGCCAGTTCTTTCTTCATCTTCTTCACTTGTGCTGTGTGGTTCGTGTTGTAGTAGTTTCTGGAAATATTCTTTCCATCTTTTCATAATGCTCACTTCATCAGTCAGTAGATCTCCGTTCTGATCTTTTAGTGATGTTACTTCTTTATGTTTATTACCTCTTATTCCTTTTATGACCTTATAAAATAATTTCTGATTGCTTCTGGTATCGTGTTCTAATTTGTCTCCAAAATCTTTCCAGGACTTTTGTTTTGCTACTACTACTATATTTTTAACTCTTTTCCGCTGCTCTCTATATTGTTCATAATTTTCTTCTGTTCGGTTACCTAGATATTTTCTCCACATCTCCTTTTTCTTGCGCGTGTGTCTTCTGATTTCCTCTGTCCACCATGCTGTTAGTTTCTGTTTACTGTTGCTTTTGTGTATTCCACAAACTCTCTCTACTGTTTTTATAATTGTGTCTTTGAATGTTTGCCACATTTGTTCCACTTGTAGGTTTTCCCAATTTTTCCCTCCTAATTCTTCGTTCAAAACATTTACATATTTGTTTGATTTACATATTTGGGAAGATTAATTAAAGAATTAGTGGTTCTAGCATAATATAAATTTTGTCTCGCCCTATTGATATCATTGATAGTAAATGTATGTATATTTGTCTTAAGTTCTTTACAGATGAGCTTCATTGGTTTTTCGCTGAGATCTTCCACGGCTGCTCTTTTTATTGAATTGCTTACGGCTTTTCTATTGTAAACTTCGGCAGACAACTTCTCGTGGTTATGATCTAATATTGATTCAATTACATATCGTATTTTCACATCCCTGTGTTTTCACAAATGCTTTGCAGGTTTTTTTTAGTACATGCCCACCCCGTTTTACTGTTTTTTTGAAAACCGAATGTAAAACCATCAATAATTGATAGTAAAGGTTTGCCCTTTTGACTGACACTTATCGTTGATTCCATTACTTCGGATGTTATGACTTAAACAAAATTTGATCTTGAAGTCGACGAACTGACAAGCTTGAAATAGACAAACTGACTGATGCAAGAACTAATAAACTTTCAAGTATTTATACAACATTTACCCCATTAGCCCAATTTACAAAAAAAATATATAAACAAACAAAAAGGTTAAGGTAAAAGTACCTATTCATGGAATCGTTAAGAAGAGATTAGAATCGGAATTGGGAATTAGCTAGAAAATACTCAGAAAAATAAAGAATCAAAAATATTAAGGTAAAAGTACCTATTTATGGAATCATTGAGAAGAGATTAGAATCGGAATTGGAATTACCCAGAAAAGCTGGATATTAGATTGTCGGGTACATAACAACTTTCTTTTCTAAAAAGAAATATGTCGTACTGAGAAATATTTATGTATTTATATGAACACTGCATTAAGAATCAGAAAAATCAAAATAGATAAATACTACCTATTTAAATTATGATTTTACTCTGGGCTAATTAGCAAAATACAAGGAAAAGTTATTTACCAGCAATTTTATTGCTGGAATCGAATCTTATGATTGTATATATTAATAATATAGATATGCAAAGTCCGCAGATAGTGTGCTACTTTTTTTATAAACAAAATGGCGCCCGAAAATCTTGTTTTTTCAATTTTTGCTCTATAACTCCAAAGATTTTAACTTTAGACCAAAAACACCCAAATAAAAATTCACCGCAATTAAATTCTGCATAGAGATGTGCTTTTTCCGATTTACTTCGACGAAAACTTTCCCCGGAAAAAGCTGGGTTTTCCAACAAATTCTTTAATTTTCAACTAAACTTTTAGATAAGTAGTTGTTAATCAATAATTAAATAGCTTGGTAAAGTAAAGCCCTTTCCGTATATATTATAATTCCAGAAGCCGATGGAAATTGAATGAACAGTTTAGCAACAATTGAAATGTTAATTAAAAATTTACGGTCGCTATAATAACGACAATAATTATGATGCATAAGAATAATTATGATTTTTTCATAAAAATATACTATACCTATCTAATGTACTTTACAGAATTAAAATTGGACTATTTAAGCGGCCTCAGGAATATTTTAAAATTATAAACAATTGTGTGGCTTATAAACAAATAGAATATCTCGGGAAATATTAAACTAAGTTAAATTGTGAAAACGGTAATCGAAAAGCAGCGGCAGGACGCTTCTTTTAAAAGAAAAAACGTTTAATTATGACGAGTGGTTCCTGATATACAACCGGTCAAAGTTGACCGAAATTTACGGCAAAGATATAAACAATAGGATCATAATTTTGAAACCATCACGTTTTTGTTTTTGTCCTCTTTCTCCACACCAATTTTCATATCTTTAAAATCCTCATAACATATATTATTATAATAAAAACTATCGATAATACGTGTGAAAATTGCCAAAAATAGCAAAATTCCAATCAAAAATTAGGTTGGAGAAAATGTAACCCTCAAAGCTCAAAATCGGTATACGTTAACAAAATGCATTTTCTTGGCTTCCCGTGGAGCAATTTCCTTCATTCTTTTTTTGTTCCCTAATAACTCGAGTAGATCCATCGAAATAACTTATTATTAAATGTCAAACTTGCTTTTGTTTTGTTATAATAGATTAATTTATTTATAAGAACAGAAAATTACATATTTTCTCCAGTTGTAGGCTTTTTTTTAAATAAACTAACTACAAGTATACCTTTTAAAGTTAAAAACATAAATATTCTCATTTGAAAGCTGTATAATTATTTAAACAATTTTTATTTAAACAAATTAAAATATTGTGTTATAATAAATAAATAAATTTATTATAACAAAACAAAAGCAAGTTTGACATTTAATAATGCGTTAGTTCGATGGCTCTACTCGAGTTACTTGGGAACAAAAAAAGAATGAACGAAATTGCTCCATGGGAAGCCGAGAAAATGCATTTTGTTAACGTATACCGATTTTGAACTTTGAGGGATACATTTTCTCCAACCTAATTTTGATTGGAATTTTGCTATTTTTGGCAATATTCACACGTATTATCGATAGTTTTTATTATAATAATATATGTTATGAGCATTTTAAAGATATGAAAATCGGTGTGGAGAAAGAGGACAAAAACAAAAAGGTGATGGTTTGAAAATTATGATCCTATTGTTTATATCTTTGCCGTAAATTTCGGTCAACTTTGGCCGGTTGTATATCAGGAACCACTCGTCATAATTAAACGTTTTTCCTTTTAGAAGAAGCGTCCTGCCGCTGTCTTTCGGCTACCGTTTTCACAATTTAACTTAGTTTAATATTTCCCGAGATATTCTATTTGTTTATAAGCCAAAAAATTGTTTATAATTTTAAAATATTCCTGAGGCCGCTTAAATAGTCCAATTTCAATTCTGTAAAGTACATTAGATAGGTATAGTATCTTTTTATGAAAAAATCATAATTATTCTTATGCATCATAATTATTGTCGTTATTATAGCGACCGTAAATTTTTAATTAACATTTCAATTGTTGCTAAACTGTTTATTCAATTTCCATCGGCTTCTGGAATTATAATATATACGGAAGGGCCTTTTACTTTACCAAGCTATTTAATTAATGATTAACAACTACTTATCTAAAAGTTTAGTTGAAAATTAAAGATTTTGTTGGGAAAACCCGCTTTTTCCGGGGAAAATTTTCGTCGAAGTAAATCGGAAAAGCACGTCTCTATGTAGAAGTTAATTGCGGTGAATTTTTATTTGGGTGTTTTTGGTCTAAAGTTAAAATCTTTGGTGTTATAGAGCAAAAATTGAAAAAAACACGATTTTCGGGCGCCATTTTGTTTATAAAAAAGTAGCACACTATCTGCGGACTTTGCATATCTATATTATTAATATATACAATCATAAGATTCGATTCCAGCAATAAAATTGCTGGTAAATAACTTTTCCCAAAAATGGCCTATTCTCCGATAATCAGCCCAGACTATTTGGCAACATTGTATCATTATACAGAGTTAATTAGACAAAATATCAGCCTAAATGATTAACGAAACGGAGGCATTTCGATTGTATCTGGGAGGCATTTCATGTATGAAAATATTTACCTGAAAAAGTGGGAGGCATTTCGATAACGCCGTGTAGCAAAAATTTAACATTAGGTCTTAAAGTACACCTAACAAAATGTTACGTATATAGTGTACTAAACTATGTAGTGGAATCATAGACGTTAAATGTAGAGACAATGGGACGACTTAACGCATTTTAAATGTGGACCTATAGAAGAATTATGAGGGTTTCCTGGGTAGATAGAGTTACGAATAATGAAGAACTGAGAAGAATAGGTAAAGAGAAGAAAGTTGAACTTACAATTAAAGAAAGAAAACTACAGTATCTCGGACATGTGATGCGGGGCGAGAAGTATGGCATCCTGCGTCTCATAATTCAGGGAAAGATAGACGGCAGAAGAAGCATCGGAAGAAGACGAATTTCATTCCTTCTAAGACAAGTTTTGGAAAAAACATAATTATGAGTACGGATTGATACTTACCATTTGTTTTTGGATTTTAGATGTGTCTATGACAATGTAGACAGAAACGCACTATACAAAGCCATGATAGAATTAATATCTCAATACACTTAGTGAGATTGGTGAAAGCAACTTTCTCAACAGTCGAGTGTAAGGTTAGAGTGCAGAATGGAACATCAAGAACTTTTCAGACACAAACAGGAATTCGACAGGGAGATAGCCTATCGTACCTTCTATTCAACATTGCCTATAGAACGCTATTAGAGAATCTGGCATAACAACAAGAGGGACCATTATTAATAAGAGTGTACAAATACTAGCGTATGAGGATGATATCGATATAATAGCAAGAAGAAAGGCCGACCTGGTTCAATCGTTCACGGTAATGGAAACAGCAGCAAAAAGAATGGGGCTACAAGTTAACATTAACAAAACTAAGTATATATTAGCTAAGAGATATATTAGCTAAGAAAGCCATTGCTTCTGGTGTGAAAACAGATTATAAGCTCTGCATCCCAGATGTATTTATAAAAATCAAGAATGATCTAAACAAACAGTGGAAACAAGAATATTATGAATATAGTCAACACTCCAAGTCACAATATGCACTGATACAACCCACAATCCCGAGTGAATTTTGGTTTAAAAATTACTCTGTCCCACGTAGATACATTACATCTATTATCAGAATAAGATCTGGACACGCGTGTTATCCAGCCCATCTAGCAAAACTTAGAATTTTAAGTTCCAATTGATGTGAAGATTGTCAAAAAGAAGCAGATTTAAACCATATTTTCTTTGAATGTACAAAATATATACAACAAACTGATGACTTAATAAAAAATTTAATCAATCATAAAATCCTTCCTCCCTATAACATTTGCTACATTTTGTCATTAAATAATAAAACCGTATATGACTATTTAACAGAATTTATTTCAAAAAGTAACCTTAACTTGTGAGCACAGTTAAACTAGTAACCTTTGTTTTACCCCATTTGTTTAAAACCTTCTTTCCGTGACCCAGTCTAGTTTGTGTATTAATTTAATGTCTTGATGGATCCCTAGACGAGAAGCGAGTAACCATGTTATTCCTTACTGATAATCAAATAGGTATTGTGATAATTACTTTCTTTTCTTTGCTTTAGGAAAAACTTAAAAAAGTTGTGACTGGCTGAATGGCAAAAGCCTAAGCAAAAAAAAAAGTATATGAAGGTCTCAAATAATAATCAAGTAGTAGAACCTGAAGATCTAACGGTTTGAACATATACTTTAGAAGGAGTAAGAGAGTTATCTCTAGGCTCACAAATCAACCAAAGAAATACAGTAGCTGCAGAAATTAATAGACGTATATATCTAGCAAATAGAGCGTGTTATAGAATAAAAAAACTTTTAACATCAAACATAGTCACAAAAAAAGTAAAAATATTGATATACAGAACTCTAATCAAGCTCGTCCTCACTTACGCGACAGAAACGTGGACGATAACAAAAAGTGATGAAGAACAGTTAGGCTGTTTTGAACGTAAAATCCTTAGACATATCTATAAAGTCGTGGAGAAAAAAGGATTATGGCGTAGACGCTGTAATTTTGACCTTTACCACCTATAGTGAGCCTAGTATTGGTAGATCTATCAAAATAAACAGGCTGTGGTGGCTAGGCCACTTGGAGAGAATGAAGGAGGCGGAGCGGTCGAAAGGAATTAAACGGATATGTTATATCCAGAGACCGGATGGAGTGAGGAGAAGAGGCAGGCCCAGAACAAGATTTAAGGACCTGGTGGAAGACGACTTGCGAGTGTTAGGAGTGCGAAATTGGAAAACCAAGGCGAGGAATAGGAAGGAATGTAAGCTAATTCTGGAACAGGCCAAGACCCACCATGGGTTGTAGAGTTAATGATGATCATGATGTAGTGTTTAGAAATTAGGGGGAAGATAAAAGCTTGGAAAGTTTAGATACTGCTTCTAGTTTAGGTATGAGGTTGAGAATACTTAAATACAAGGGGGTCTGGAGAAAACTAAGGGGTATTTCTAAAAACTACTTTGCTACGGCGGCTCGTGTTTTGGTTGGAGAGCTGAGGTTGTGAGTTCGTTTAAGAAGAAGTTAGGGATTAGGAAATATTTACTACTATCACCAATTTAAACAAGGATACTTACAGATATCCTGGGGTGTTAAATATAAATCCTGGCTATATTTTCTTAGGGCGCCTTACCAGGAGTTTTACTTTCTATGATCCAACATCTTAACAACTGGGTAAAAAAATTTGACTCTAAAAAGCTTTTAAAGTTTGTGGTTAAAATTTTGCCAATAGGTTAGCGGTAAATAAACAGGACAAAATACAGTTATGGCATTTATTGAAAAATTCCTTTAGACAACAAAACTTTCAAATTACATAAAAGATTCTAATCACCTGTAAAAAAAATACATCTACTTCTCTGAACATAGGTTATGGTGCACCAAAAGATAAACAATAAATTTATTGCATTGAGGATTTGATATCTGACTTAATTATGACTTGTATAACTGACTGACTGACCTAATTATGACATATATTATAGCATTTGCATTAAAACAAAAAATTATATTCATTCAGGGAACAATGTTTACATTAAAGAATTACTGACTACTCCTCGTAGTACTTAATTATTGGAAATAACAACTTAACTATGTCACCTGTCAAATATCATTCCATAAATCTTTTATTTTTAACTATTTCAAAAGGCTTCAAAAGAATTTTAACAATAACTCACAATTATGTCTTTACAATAATATTTTTTAATGATGGAAGCAAAATTATTCTCTGTTCTGTTCAACAATTTACTTTCGTAATTTTGTATTTTAAGTTCCAAAAAGATTTATTTTTTATGTTGATGAAAGAAATTAACGTTAATAGTTTGAGAATTTTATAATAATTATTAAAAGTCACTATATCTTAAAATTCAAAACATTCACCATTGTGAAACTTGACATGACACTTGACAGCACGTACGTAGTTCATACGTCACTCAAAGGGGAAAGATGTCGATGGAAAATTACAGATTGCACCATACCATTATACCATGAAAATACCATAAAACAAAGGAAATTTAGGAGACAGGAGGCTTGGGTTTAATTCATCACCACGATATTAGTACCATGCCGGCTTTCACAAATACATACGCAGTATTTTTACAAAGCGTATATTACACTTTTACCATCAAAAAAGAAACTGCTACACCATCAAACTGATGGTACACCTACTTAACAACAACACAAAAGAACTTTGAGAACCATCTGCTAAGCAGACGTGTTTACAGGGAGTAGAATTATATTTAATTCCTTGGGAATCCAAAAATTTAACTCCAGCGGCACCTACTACAGATGTAGTGCAACCACTGTCTAAAAGAGCGACAAAGTTTTTAGAAAAAATAGAAATACTAACATGAGGACGACTGTCACAACCTTTCTTTTCAAAAAGAGGGTTAAGTATGTTTTGGGGGGATTTGTCGCGCTTACCTCTATATGGAGTGCAACTGCCGACTGGCTGCACACTACCTAGTTTTTTTTGACACATACAGGAGGACGTTCTCACTCCTTTATTACCACAACGAGAACAAGACATTTCTCTGTTTCTACAATCACGAGAAATGTGGTTGGGCTTACCACAAGTCCAACAAAAATTTTTTCTAGGGTTTCCATGTGTTTGGTAGGGTTGTGGAGGGGGTTGCATTGAAGGGGGTTGATAAGAAGACTGATTCCCATAAGGTTGATATGAAGGGGATTGCATCAACGGAGGTGAATAAGAAGAAAACTGATTTCCTTGGGGTGGATAAGAAGAAGAAGACTGATGTCTTTCGGGTTGATAAGAAGAAGACTGATTTCTTTCATCAGTATCTAGTGGAGGATTGGGTCTCTCAGTTCTCTGTCTAGACTTGGATTTCTTAAAGGGACGATCTTGCTTTTCTGGCTTGTCTCCTTTGGGGGTTTCAAGCTTGTCTTGTTTATCAAGTACCTGAAGCTTCTCTTGGGGTTTTTCTGGATCCTCTAATGAAATACCAGCAAGACCTTTTGTAGTTTGAAGCAGGGGCAAAACATTTTGCTCCAAACGTTTAACAGTTATGACTAACATTTCGACAGTGGGAAAATCTTGAAGGGCTACGAGTGGAATATAGTCCACCAAAATATTTTTTCTTAAAATCTTTACTCGTTGGGCTTCATTCAGACTGGTACTCTTCCAAACGTCTAAAGAGATTCTCCATGATTGCGGAATAAATAGTGATCGACTCAGACTTTTTTTGTTTTCGACCTTTAATTTCATCAAGGAGATTATCATTATAATCTGGGGGTAGGAAAGCAGTTTTGAGAAGGGTTACCAACTCATTCCAACTGTTAACTGTATTTCTAACACTCGAAATGGAGTGGACCTTGTTTTGAAACGAGCAAATTCAGCCTTTGATGACAGTGCACTCATTGCCCTCGCAATACTTTGCAAATCTGCTAATATTGACTGGATTGTAGGCAACTCTTGATCAGGATCGACTACATTTTTAGTCAAATCGATGGAAGATGAGATGGTCTCTTTACTTAACTGACCTCTCAACAACTTACTCTCAACTCATCGGTTTTCAGATCATTTACTTGGGTAGACTTCATTTTTAAAACTGGGGTGAAAGCAACACATAAGGGAAAGACCAAAGGAAATAGTAGAAAGTATGACTTTCAGACAAAAAACCGTTTCTATTTATCAAACGAACACAAACCTCACTTGCACTCTCACGCAGCCAGATCCTAACCTCACTGACTTTGTTGCAACTTCTGCTCTTGGTCTGGAATCACTCGATAAACAAAAGAGGGGTCAATACACTATTCGTCAAAAATTCACACTCCACCACTGACACGGACTAACAGGGAATAACACAAGGGTACACAAAACAAACAGAAAACAACAGACTCAAATATTTTCAGACAAATCAGGGATAGACAAACACAAACAATATTGAAAATTGCTCCTCGAATGAGCTTACACGGGATAACACCAACAACGATTCTTGTTCCGATAACTAATGGGAGTGTTGCTAGACAGCTAAGCACACTTCCTTTATCACGAGTATTACACTTGTGATCTATTCTGGTACAAGAAGGGAAAGACAAATATTAATTGGACTGACTAACTACTTTACTTCACGGATACACTCAAACCACTTCACAGGCAGACTCCAACTAACCTTTGGTATCTTTATGACACTGACAAAGCTAGATTAGTTGAGAAAAAATAATGAGACAACTAGACAACATTGGGACTAAAAGCTCAAACGGAAACTACACAGACTATACACATATACTCAAATGACGAACAAAAAAAATCACAAAAACAAGTTATTCTGTAAAAAATTGTTAATCAATTATGAATAAATGCACAAATACAACTAAAATGTTATACTTTATCAATAGTTTCAATATTAGAATGTTCAACGTATATATATACTACTTGGCTATTTACTCATCAATACTTTTTTAAAAAAATTTAAATAATGCTTTCACCATGGGTACTGTATTAACATCTACTATAAGTACATACATAAAAACAATGTTAATACACTACAATGAGTACATATTTACACATCCTATTGAAAATTTATACCGCTTCGTAACGTTAAAAAAAAGTAGGGGCTCTTAGGCTAAACTATGTTGCGATACTGGTTGTGATAGTAGAATCGGTCTCAAATCTGGGGCAAGGAGAAGAAATTCAGTTGAAAAACAGTTGGGACTAGCTAAAAAAATGTAAACTGCTTGGGAACAACTTAACGATATGACGGGGGATGAAAAGAGACTGGCCCCACGTTGGGCGCCATTTTGTAGTGTTTAGAAATTACGGGGAAGATAAAAGCTTGGAAAGTTTAGATAATGCTTCTAGTTTAGGTATGAGGTTGAGAATACTTAAATACAAGGGGGTCTGGAGAAAACTAAGGGGTATTTCTAAAAACTACTTTGCTACGGCGGCTCGTGTTTTGGTTGGAGAGCTGAGGTTGTGAGTTCGTTTAAAAAGAAGTTAGGGATTAGGAAATATTTACTACTATCACCAATTTAAATAAGGATACTTACAGATATCCTGGGGTGTTAAATATAAATCCTGGCTATATTTTCTTAGGGCGCCTTACCAGGAGTTTTACTTTCTATGATCCAACATCTTAACAACGGGGTAAAAATTTGACTCTAAAAAGCTTTTAAAGTTTGTGGTTAAAATTTTGCCAATAGGTTAGCGGTAAATAAACAGGACAAAATACAGTTATGGCATTTATTGAAAAATTCCTTTAGACAACAAAACTTTCAAATTACATAAAAGATTCTAATCACCTGTAAAAAAAAATACATCTACTTTTCTGAACATAGGTTATGGTGCACCAAAAGATAAACAATAAATTTATTGCATTGAGGATTTGATATCTGACTTAATTATGACTTGTATAACTGACTGACTGACCTAATTATGACATATATTATAGCATTTGCAGTAAAACAAAAAATTATATTCATTCAGGGAACAATGTTTACATTAAATAATTACTGACTACTCCTCGTAGTACTTAATTATTGGAAATAACAACTTAACTATGTCACCTGTCAAATATCATTCCATAAATCTTTTATTTTTAACTATTTCAAAAGGCTTCAAAATAATTTTAACATTAACTCACAATTATGTCTTTACAATAATATTTTTTAATGATGGAAGCAAAATTATTCTCTGTTCTGTTCAACAATTTACTTTCGTAATTTTGTATTTTAAGTTCCAAAAAGATTTATTTTTTATGTTGATGAAAGAAATTAACGTTAATAGTTTAAGAATTTTATAATAATTATTAAAAGTCACTATACCTTAAAATTCAAAACATTCACCATTGTGAAACTTGACATGACACTTGACAGCACGTAACATTGAACAACTATGGAGAGATAAGAGGTATTTTTAAATACAGCGAGAGAAGTATCTGGAACAAGTAAAAAGAGCAATACGAGAAAGCAAACTGCGTAGTGGAATGAAGAAATAAGACAAGAAACAATAACAGAAGGAAATAAAAACAGTGATGTGGTAACAGCAGGAATTTCGCTTAGAAACAAATGCTTCTACAGCCTACAAAATATCATAAAGTCAAAATCAGTATCTATTAATTCAAAAGTAAAAATATACACAACAGTAATGAGACCTGTAGTAATGTATGCATCAGAAACATGGACCTTGACTAGTAAACAAGAGGAACAACAACTTCTTAGATGGGAAAGAAAAATCTTAAGGAAAATATGTGGACATATACAGGAGAATGACGTATAATAATGAACCATGAAATAAATAGAATGTTTAACAGACCGACTAGTGGAGTCGCTGAAGGTGGATATGAGCTATTACCTCCGATTTTGTTGAACCTCCATCGATTTGCATAAAAATTGGTAAGTGGTTAGAGGATATCTCAAGGAACAAAGGTGACATGGTACCAACTTGCGCCTTTAGCCTGGGGTTGAATGCCACCCCTTCACGTGGGTGAAAATTATTTTATTAAAAAGAACCCCATAATTCGATAGAGGGACAAATTTCAAGCAAAATTTGTTATATAAAGTTATTAAAATAAATCAAACCTTTTTAAGTTATTAAAGATCAAAGATTTAAATTTTTTTTTGAGAAAAATGCATGTTTTTAACCAATTTTTCATCAATACTCAAAAAGTGTAAATTTTTACAAAAAAGTTATTATTATCAAAATTGAAGCTAATAAAAAATGAAATAAACCTCTTACTAGAAAAACCTTTTAATGTTAACTAAAAGTGAGTTATAGGTAATTGAATGTATATTTTTTTCGGCGAGTAAAAAACTCTTAAGTATTCAAGCTGAAATAACGGGACATTGATGCATTTTATAACATAAACGTATTAAACATTTGTCAAAGAACTTAAAAATATCTATCAAATGAGCTCCCGAGCATGTTGATAGCGTTAAAATTTATGCTCCAAAATTTTTTCAAAATTTATCTTTTAAAATTTTTTCCAAAAAATGTGATTGTTTTTTTTTAATAACTCCGTTCGAGTTTACGATATCAGTTTCATCTAAAAATTGTTTAAACGTTTCTGTCTCGGTTATTTTTACCCCATAGAAATCATAAAAGAGGTAAAATATTTGGCACAGAAAAAACTAAAATTGGATTACATATATATAATTTTTTACGTATATTTAGTATTTTTGGAGTACTATCAAAAGAATATGAGAATTACAATAATTTTAAAAATTATGATTTTTTTTAAATTATATCTTTTTTTTTCAAAAATATGCATTCTAAACCGGTCAAAATTATCGAAAACATTACGTATGCTAATATAAAGAAGTTCATTTAAGGATCACTATAAATTTTAATTTTTGTGGAAATGGCGTATATTTTATTTTTCCCTTTTTCCTAAAAAAATTCGAAACGGTTCTTTTATTTTCATTATAACTTGCTTAATTTTGACGCTATTACCTTGTTCTGAAGCTCATTTGATATGAAGTCCGAAGTACTTTGGCAAATGTTTAGCAGGAATATTTTATACATTGCATCGTTTTCCCGTTATTTAAGCTTGAATACTTAGATTTGAGTACTCGTCGAAAAAAATACACATTCAATTGCCAATAACTCACTTTGAACTAATATAAGTTTAGTTCTTTTTATGAGAAATGCATTCAATTTTTTATTATCTTTAATTTCAGTAATAACAACTTTTTTGTAAAAGCTTATAGTTTTTGATTTATATGTGAAAAACCGATTTAAAACATTCATTTTTTAAGAAAAAATAATATCTTTGGTCTTTAATAACTCAAAAAGTTTTGATTTATTTTAATAACTTTATATAACAAATTTTACTTATAATTTGTCCCTCTATCGACTTATGGTATTATTTTTAATAAAATAATTTTCACCCCTGAGAATGGGTGGCATCCACCCCCAGGGTAAAAGCGAAAGTTGGCATCTGGTTCTTAAGGTATTCTCTAATTACTCACCAATTTTCATGAAAATCGATGGAGGTTCAACGAAATCGGAGGTGAAAACCTTCATTAGAACTAGACTATCATAAAAGAAATACGAAGTAAATGACTGAGTTGGTTAGGACGTTAGGACACGTAGAAAGGATGGATGATAAGAGAAATACAAAAAAAGTACTTAAAAAATGTTATTAATTAAATGGGAAAAGACCGAGAGGTGGGCCTAGAAAGAGATGGATTGATGGTATTAACCAGGATTTGAAAGACCTAGGAATACGAGAATGGGAAAAACCAGCAAAGGAAAGGAAAACATGGGCAGCTATAGTTAAACAAGCAAAACACACATAATGCCGAAAAGACCTCATCAAAAAAGAAACAAGAAAGTAATATTTTAGATAAAAATATCGTTTAGAACTTTTGAGGAGTTATGCGTGTGACCATGGCCCTCCATGGGCTGTCAGCGGTCACCGATGATGATGATGATGATAACTTTTTAAGTATAGAAATAACACTATAATAAAAGGTATTGTATAAATAAATTATGCATTTAGATTCTGATGGATGAGGGGTTAAATATACTTCTCATTTTTCGTTAAAATACATTAGTCATCATTTTTTTTTGTTCCATATCTCGCTTAGTTTGAATGTACAGTGGAACCCCGATAAGTCGGCCCCCGATAACCCGGAACTCCGGCTAACCCGGACCGATTTTTATCAGACAAACATTTCAACAATAAAAATGTATTGCTGTTACAAAATCTCGTAAACCTAATTCATTCATTTGGTGACGTCAATATACGAACGAAACGATTGATGAATCCGACATTACTGAAAATATCAGGGCAATCAGGGTGCAGATGGGACCCTGTCGCGCAATTCGCAGCAAATAAAATAGTCGTATGTTTTTGGCTTCATTTTATTTCGTTTATATATACGCATTTTCAAGGTTCACGAGGTTTTGTACCAACTCTATGTAATATAATATTTGAGAGATAATGGAACCGGATTGAACTACATATAACATAGTAAAAATGACTCATGGTACACCACATTCATTGTCGAAAACAACATGCACCTGTATTATCCTTTATTTTTTTGAAACTGTCTGTGTTAGCATTGTTTAGAAAAGACTATTAAAATTCTTTTTTTAACAATGGTCTTAGTCATCACTTTTATTAAATAACATAACATCAGAGACGGTATTATGTGTAGTAAAGTCGTATTATTGTTCGCTTCCGTTTTGTAATCGTTCGTAAATTTATTCAGATTTTGTGTTTGTGTGTCTTTTGTCTATAAGGGCAACAAAACGTAAAAATGTTGTAGTGACAATGGAAAAGAAACTAGAAGCATTAAGTAGAATTGATAAAAGTGAATCTTGCAGCATTATATTATGGTGTCGGTACATCTACAGTATCGGATTGGAAGAAAAATAGAACTAAAATCGAAGAATTTTTTTTTTCAAAATGATAACAAAAGAGTTTAATCGGTGCAAAGCTAATAAAGCTAAGAATGAGACTTTTGACGACGCTTTATATGTGTGGTTTTGTGTGGAATGCGAACGTGGTTTACCAGTGTCTGTGTGACAATTATAACGGAGTTTATCTGTAAGCATACCATATTTTATTAATTTTTACCATTTTCTCCGGCTAACCCGGATTTTCGATAACCCGGATCGGCCGCGGTCCCAATAAATCCGAGTTAACGGGGTTCCACTGTAATTGACATTTTTAATAGTGCTCGTTTTAAAGGTCTTTTCAAGCACAACAGGTATTAATTGCATTACACCAATAAAATCGACAATTTCACTGTTATTTTAATACACCGATTTGAACATGCACCAAAAAAATCTCTCACCAAAATCCTCTTTTTGTATTGATCAAAAAATTTTCCACACCCGCGAAAGGGTGGGAACCACCCCCAAAATAAAAGCTCCGTAGGATGTAGGATAGACTTTGTTTCTTGAGCTATTCCCAACTTGGGAGTGAAAATATCAAGATAATTGATGCAGCAGTAGGATGGAATTCGGAGCCAAATATCCTCACTGACTGCATTATTAGTAGGCCAGGGTAATAAGACAAAAATATACCCTGTTCGTGACACTTCAATAGCCAGGGTACTGAAGCGTTTTTTCGTCAGGTATTACATAAAAGAACAAATTTTAATTATTTCCTGCGTAAGATCTGACGGCCATTTTAATTTATAAACAATTTAGTGTCAAAAACGGCGTTTTTTCCTTTTTTTTGCAAATTAACGGAAAATAGTAAGACTTGTGATTTTCTTAGTACAAACATCTTCGATAGAATGGAAAAAGCTTTAAAATGGCGAATTACAAAGTTTAATACACTCATTTATTGTTAAATAATTGCGAAAAAGATCAAAATTTCAAAAAAATTAATTTCGCAATAATAATTGTATAAATAAGTGTACAGCTTTAAAATTTTTGTCAAATAATTGTTCTTTGGTGATTAATATGTGACACAAATTTCAAAGCAATTCATTTAATTGTTTAAATTTTTTTTAAATTGTTTATCCCAGAGAGCCGTTTTTGCAACAACTTAAGTCAGAAAAAAATCATGTTAGTACAAATGTCAAATGAAAGAGCATGAGCTAAGTTTTCAAATTGGTTTAAAAAAAGTGAATAAGAAATGTATTTATTAGTAATAAATAATTATTATACAAAAGTATGGTAAATTTTTCCTTATAAATTTTTATTTTTTTATATAATAAATGATTAACAAGATTATTAGAATTATAATTAGCAAGATAAAGTGAAGTGACAGTGACAAAATGTCATAAATAAACTTTATTAAAAATTAATGTCATAAATAATTAAGAATTTATTAACGTAGAATAATTAGCTTAATTGTTGTTTCTTTGTATTTTTAGGTCGTATAATTCTAAGTTTGTAAATATTGTAAAATTAATAAACTTTGTATTTTCAGAGCAACATCAATTTAGTTTTAAAAAAAGTCAGAAGTCCCAAGTCCCAGTCTAGAGTGATGCAAAAAGTAATATATTACATATATTTATTACAACTTTTTAACAATTATCAGATACATAACATTACTTGGTAGTTGTGCACCTAAAACACGGTAAAAAATGAATTTTTTGGAAAAAATTATTTAAAAAGTTTATAAGGAAAGGAATTGACGATATTTTTGCATAAATATTTATTACTAATAAATGTATTTTTATTCACTTTTTTTAACCCTCCGTTAGTCGCGCGATCTAAAATCGTAGACCACTCTCCTTTAAGTGGTCGCCCATTGCAGAAAACTGCATATACTACGCCCCTATCCCACTTAGTAGTTGCCACTAATACTTCCAACTGACTCTTCAGTTTTCTAAACGCCGCCGATCTGTTTGCATTATTTTTTTACCATTATTCAAAGATCACTGGTCTACAACCGTAGACCGCTCGACTAAGCGGGTTCCAGTTTTTAATTGTATATATAAAGCTAATATGTAGCCTGGTAGTATATAGCGTGTGTATATAAAGCTAATAACATAAATGAAAAAGTTTCAAGAAGCGAGTTCATTGAAAACTTAACATGGGAACTAATCAAACCGCAAATTGAATATGGATCAACTATATCTTTCCTGCTAAGTGAACTTAGACGAAGAGCTCGCGTACTGCTCGGAGTTCAAGAAGTCGTACCCCCTCCCCCTAATATTCCAACAAATTACGTGGGACACTGTTGTATTTATGCACGAATTTGCAATATGTCAACAAGGACGGCATGCCAAAGATGTGACAAATTTGCATGCAAGGATCATCTCATGGATATTTGAACTGAATGTTTGACGGACTAAAATTGTGCCACGTTTACCATTTAATAGTTTTGTTCTTTTTTTACTTTTTTGTTATATTGTTTATTATTCATCCCTATTGGTTATTCTATAAGTTCAAAGATAAAAATTATTTTTGTTTTTTACTAAATTGAGCTTATTTTTGTGACTATTTTCATTTACTTGCGAATAAAGACCCAAAAAAGCATGACCTTGTTTTTAATTTTACCACTGTCAAAATCAGAAAAGCCCAGGAACAAAACATATAACAAATCTAATATCAAAGTACGGACATAAATAAAAATGTTATTAACCATTAATTTGTTAATTTTGTCAAAATCCGGTATTATACAACAAAAAACTATTGGTCTACAATCGTAGACCGCGCTCCTAACGTAGGGTTAAACCAATTTGAAAGTTTAGCTCATGCTCTTCCATTTGACATCTGTAGAATGGTTCTAAAACCATTTTTTTCTGACTTATGTTATTGCAAAAAAAGCTCTCTGGGATAAACAATTTGAATAAAATTTAAACAATTGTTTACTGTTCACAAGTCTTACTGTTTTCCGCAGAGCCTATTTTACTTCAAATCAGGCCCGAGGCACGACATAATTTTCGGGCCCTAACAAAAATTTAATAGTAATAATAATAATTTTTTTAATGTATTAATTATTTAATAGAAATATAGTTGCACCAGAAATTTAAATTTTTATTAACAATAAATAAAATGTATATTTAACATTGTTGAATTGTTTCAAGTGCAAAAACTACCGTGGAATTTCTCTACTATGTACAGCATATTATTATAAAGTCCTCACGTTTAGTAAGTATATTATAAACCAGCGGCTCCAACCACTAGTAGAAAATATTAATTGGAGAGTATAAGTATTGGATCAAATATTTACAGTCAAGCAGGTCTTGAGCAAATCATGGGACACGGCATTCATGTTCACATGTTTGTAGACTTCAAACAGGCATACGACTCAGTCAAAAGTAACAGACTATACTATAAGAACAGCTTATTTCAGAAAGGGACTCGAGTCATGTTAACTAACTTCCGAGATATGTATATGTATGTCTGGACATAAACTGCTTTTCTATAGTAAACGAAAAGTACGCCATACGATTTGTCTATTATAATATATTTAACGTGGTTCCTTTCTACAATAAACTATATGTCTACCATCATAGTGAATGAATCCACTCTTAATAAAAAATAACAAAATACTGACTTAGGTCCCTTTCTAAAATAAGCTGTTCATATATTGGCTAAATTGGCAATACCACACAAGCTAATTAGACTCATTAAAGCCACAATGTATAAAACTCAGGCATGTGTACGAGTACAAAACCACCAGACACACTTTTTCAAAGTCTCGCAGGGATTGAAGCAAGGAGATGGGCTGGCCCAACATCGTTTAACCTGGCACTGGAGTATACGGTTAGGCAAATGCAAACTGGACGAGGAAACCTCCTGACCAACAGAACCGTTTAACTGGCCTCTTATGCCGATGATATTAATATTATGAGTAGAACATGGACAGGAGCACAGGAAACATACGCAGAGTTAAAAAAGCAAACGAAAAGGCTAGGTCTGGAAATTAACTTAGAAAAAAACAAAAATAATGATACAGACGACAAGAAAAAATATAGTCCCACAAAACATTATATCTGAAGATGACATTGAAACGGTTGGAAAGTTTACATACCTTGGAGTAGAAATATATGCCGACAGATCAGAAGATGGACAAATACGGAAAATAATACCGCAGGCAAACAGAGCTTATTTAGTCCTCTCCAATATATTTCGATCTAAAAGTGTCTACCGAAATACAAAGATGAGAATCTATAAAACCTTAATTCGACTAATAGCATGCTATGGCAGTGAAGTATGGGTCCTGAAAGAAACATCCAAAAACAAACTCGACACATTCGCAAGGAAAGTACTGAGGAGAATACTAAGACCTGCGAGGGAAAACGGAATCTTCACAATTCGATACAACAACGAGCTTTATCAACTTTATAAGGAAACACCCCTGTCAGACTTCATTAGAATACAAAGATTGCAATGGGCTGGACATGTGATAAGAATGTGAGAGGATAGGCTACCAAAAAAAGCAATGAACGCTAGGATGCAGGGAAATAGACAGGTTGGAAAGCCTAGAAAGTGCTGGGAAGACACAGTATCCAGCGATGCACAAGCATTTTCAGAAGTCCGTGTATGGATAAGAGCAGCCACAAATAAAAAAGTGTGGATGCAAAAAATTAAGGAGGCCAAGGCTAAATTCGGGTTGTAGTGCCATAGAACAAGAAGAAGAAGAAGAACATAATGGGAGGACGAACTTCCTTTTTGCGCACTGCTTTGAGGTGTAAAGTAAGATAATATTGCATCTTTTTGTGCCTGTCGTTTCTGTTCTCTTAATTTTTGCTTTTTTCGTTTTTCACTGTCACTTAAATGATTGTAACTCATGATAATAACGAAACGATTACTTAGATAAGAAAAATAAGTGTTTAAAGAAATTTAATAAAACGACTAATGATTCATGAATAGATTAGTTGTACTAACTTAAAAAGCGCAGGACTGAAAACTAATACATACAAGCAAGCAATACCTTATCTTTGCATAAAACGGCATTAAACATCAAACTAAATATTAAATTTAAAAGTGCATTTTAAATAAATATGACAATACGTGACGATAGCTCTTTTTAATCCTACCTCTTGCTATTCCTTCGGAGTGGTGTATAAATTTTGCTTATTGTTATTGGTGCCGACAAGGCAATCTATTATGCCTACTCTTATTGCAGTTTTATGATGGTTTATGGTTTAAGAATGGTTTATGGGCTTATCGTTTATGGATATCACTCTAACCTAATTTGTTATCATTTATCATTTCCTGTTCGTAAAATGAAATAATTTTAAAAATTTATTTTGTTTTTTCAATAAAAATTTTCTTTTAGTGATGTTTTCGGGCTCCATTAAAATGCGGGTCCGAGGCAGGGGCCTCATGGGCCTAGTGGTAAAATAGGCCCTGGTTTTCCGTTAATATGCAAAAAAAAAGGGAAAAAAGCCGTATTTTGACACTAAATTGTTTATAAATAAAAATGGAATTCTATAAAAAAAGTTAATGAGCTGTAAACATGTAGTGCCTCGGATCTTGATATTTTGCTTATTACCAGTGAAACTACTTAGTTTTTAATTATAGTTAAAGTGATTAAACTAACTTTAAACTGTAAGTTTTATACCACATATATTATTTAATCGTATATTTGCGTATTTAAACCAGTTTCGTTACTTTTATATTCCTATCTAATACAGCAATTATTGTAAATAGACACAGGTTTATGGATTATAAACAATTTACCAGTTTGTTTTTCGGGAAACGAAAAGTAATTAACTAGTTAAAATAGAAATACTTTGAGTATGTGGTACATTGTCTGACGTAATATATGTAATCTAATATTTATTTACCCCCAAATTGCAGTCCAAATACCAACACCACGAATTATTCTCGGAGATCTTAATGGGCACAACACAATCTGGGGCTCTAAGGGGGGTACAATGATACAAAACACCATAACTGACTTCAATTTAAATTATTTAAATGATGGTAGTCCCAAAGATTTAATTTATCAACAGGATCGGCTATTAATCTCTCTTTATGTGATCCACATTTAGCTGTTAACCTAGACTGGGAAGTTTTGTCCACACACATATGGAAGTGACCATTTTCCAATACTTATTATTAAAAAGTTAACCCATATACAGAAACCGCAGCAATTTACTTCAACATGGAGAACGAATATGGTAGATTGGAATGCTTTCTCCCAATATATTGACAGTAATATAAGTAATATTCAAATTACAAACGATATTAATGAAACCATCAGGTTATTCATCAAATTAGTTTTAAAAAGTGCTAAACTATTCATCGGCAAAACAAAACAAGTAACCAAGAAGATACCAGTACCATGGTGGTCTACAGAGTGTGAAAAAGCTATAAGAGATAGTAAATCTGCCTTAAATATATATAAAAAACATAAAACACTTCAAAACAAAATTAACTTTAAAAAATTAGTTCAGAGGAAGTTCGGCAAACGATTAGAAAAATTTATGGCACTACACAGGGAAACGCCATTAAACATCTAAAACATCACGATCAAATAATATCAACCGATGAAGACATTGCAAACCTTTTGGCGGATCGGTATCGATTCATACAAATCAGTTTTTTCGATCATATCGAAAAGTATCGACAATCGAATCGTATTTAATACTATTTTCTATTTTTAACTATTTCTTAGATCTAACCTAACCCAACCCTCTTTTTTCAATAATTATTTTTTTATTTATGTATTTACTTGTGTTTATTTATTTATGTCAAAAATCATAACATAATTCTTTTTTTTTAATATACAATGCCTAACTTGTTGCAAAACAATACAAAGCGGTAGTAAGAGAAACTTAATGAAAAAAAGTAATTGAAACCAAAAATGATAGAAAACTAACAACTCAAAATGTTCTATCAAAAAACCAAAGAACAAAACATCAGTTGTAAACTATACACAAGTAGCATTAAAGATAAAAAGAAGATATTAAAAATAAAGAAGGAAGTGTTATTGAAGAAGTAAAATATATGTCATGTCAGTTTAAGAGGAATAACTTCAAAAACTACTATTAAACAAGAAAAAAGTAGATGTGGACCAATGTGGAAATAGACGATCCGCCAGAGATGACATTAATGCAATCACGATGCAACAAAGCACCAGGTAAAGATTGTTTTATAATAATTTATATTTGTTGTATATTTAAACAATAATTATAGACACTTATTTTATATACTTTATTTCAGGACATCTTGACATTAACATTAGTGACACATGACATGAGACAATGACAACTTAGACATAGACAATATTATAGTGACACATGTTCCATGCAAGGAGATACATATTACACAAAGATATAGCAAAGAAGACAAAAAATGTCACAAACTGATACACAAGTAAGACAATACCAGAGAATGTAACAATTCTAGAGGTAAAGCTCTTCTCAATATGTCCTATAAAGTGCAATCAACTATTATATGTATAAAAGAAGAGGCAATACACAGAACCAAACAAGTAGTGGAAAAATCATATGATTACCAAATAGGGCTTTTCATCGAATCTCATTTGTTTCGAGCTTCTATCATATTGTGTTGTTTATGTACATTCGTATATACATACATATCTATCTGTATAATATTCAGATTATACAACATATTATGACAGGAACTCGAAACAAATGAGAATCGATGAAAAGCATATACGGAAAAAGAAACCAAACCATGAATCGGTCAAATAGGCAATGTAGTGCGATAACATCGGTACAAAAGATATATCCAAATCATCCAATTGAAAAAATGATCAAGTTGGAGCTTGATTTATCTCAACAAAATGGTAGAATAGTCAACTTCATTTGGATTCCTTCCCACGTGGGCATTAGCGGTAATGAAGATGCAGACTCAAGTGCGCGTAGTGCAGTGAGTAGTATGGATTCAGAAACTATATTAAAATGTGCCCCTAATGACTTGAAAGTGTTGTTGAAACAATATGTGTTAAATGACTGGCTTGATGAATGGCAAAATTCAAACTCAATACTCAGGCAAATTAAAGGCACAGCAAAAAAAATCAAAACAGTTTATAATAGTTATTTATGATATAAGTGTTAAAACTACACGTTTATGGCACGCATGTGAAAGTTTTCACATTCGTGCCTTAAAAATGTACTTTTTAACAAGCATATCATACAATATTTTTTCAACAAACGTAATTACAGGACAATATCTACAAAAACTTTTACTTGAACTTGACTGACATTCCATTTTTTTTATATTTTTTTGGCATTACATCAAAATTCCTATACGGTCAATACGAACTGCAGTGCCTTAAAAATATTTTAAAGCACTAGTGCCTTAAAGTAGCATTTTTAACGCACGCATGGAGTATGGAGTGCTAAAAATCTCATTTTTAACACGGTTGTAGAAAAAAGTTGTTATGAGCAAGCAGTTTTCAACCACCTACGGCTAGGCCATACCAGGCTTACTCACTCATATTTTGTTCTCAATATCTGAACCACTAGACCAGTAAGGATCTGCGAAAAAACGTGTATTTTTGGATGTGAGAGGTGGCATTCGGATTTTTGCAGATGAAGTTAGGTGACACCTTCAGTAATAATAATCGACTTATGCTCCTTCTCAAATATGCCCGGAACATCAATAAAAAAATTAAAATATTTAAAAATTTCGGAATGCATCGATTTTTTTCTGCTTTCTTTGCTTATAACTTTAAAACGATTCGTTTTGGAACAAAGTTGTACAGAAATGAAATAAAGATAATTGAATTTTGTATGATATACGACTGGTAAAAAATGTCTTAAGGTATTACCTTTTCTGCAATATATCAATAAATACAAAATAAGGGGGCAAAATAAGTCTGTTGTTATTCAATATTTTTGAACCAGTTTGGTGACACTTAAAACCTTAGTAATTCACTTAGGAAATTCTTTGTAACATACTTAAATCGTGTACCAAATTTCATTAAAATCGACCTAATAAATTTTGTATAATAAATTTGCAATCTAAATGTTTTTAAAAAAGTTCAAATTTTTTAAAATCTTTCTGAACATAAAGTAGACCATTTAGAAGTTGGCTAATTTTTTTACATATAAAGAGGTGCTCTATCTATCTAATACACTTTACAGAATTAAAATCGGATTATTTAAGGAGCCCCAGCAATGTTTTAAATTTATAAACAATTTTTTGGCTTATAAACAAATAGCTTTGTTTAATAATAAAAAAATTAATTTTTAGCAATGCAAATAATTAAAACCGGTATAATTTCACTTAAACTTTCAAATGCTGTCAGCAGAATTGCTATTTTATTGTTTAATCAAACGTTATTCTCGTTCAAAAATTGCAATTTCTCGATTTTTTGAAAGTTCCACCGCGTTTATCTCGAAAACTATGCATCATACGAAAAAAGTTGTAAGAACATTTTTTGCTTAGAATTACCCAAGAAATACAAAAAAAAAATGTTTTATTTTGCGAAAAATCGATATTATGTAATTCCTCAAGTTCTTTATTTATAACAATCTTATCGACATCTGGATCAACGGTTACCCAAAAAATTCGTGTTCTACGGGTCAAAATACATAAAAAAAACTTGGGGGTAAGTCCATCTAAATAAAGGAGCCCGTAGCACCCCCTCCTGGCCACAGCACTAATTTGTTTATAAGCCAAAAAATTGTTTATAACTTTAAAACATTGCTGAGGCTGCTTAAATAATCCGATTTCAATTCTGTAAAGTGCATTAGATAGCTGAAGTACTTCTTTATATGAAAAAAAAATGGTCAAATCTTTGTATGTTCTAGTTTTTGTTGGGCAAGATTTTAAAAAATTTTAATTTCTTAAAAAAGTTTAGATTGCAAAATTATTATGCAAAATCTAGTAAGTCAATTTTAATGAAATTTGGTGTACGGTTTTAGCACATTACAAAAATTTTCTAAGCGGATTAGGAAGGTTCCAAATGTAACCTAAGTGATGGAAAATCATTGAATAAGGACAGGCTTGCTTTGCCCCCTTATTTTATATTTATTACTATTTTGAAGCAAGTGTGGATAAGACATTTTTAACCAATCGCATCTGATAGAAAATTGAAATATCTTTGTTTTATTCCTATAGGACTTTGTTCTAAAATGAATAGTTTTTAAGTTATAAACAAAAAAATGTAGAAAAAAAAAAACGAAATTTTTGAAATTTTTAAATATTTTTTTTTTATTAATGTTTCGGGCATATTTGAGAAGGAGCATAAGTCAATTATTATTAACGAAGTTATCACCTAACTTTATCCGCAAAAATCCGAATGCCACCTCTCACATCCCCCTAAAAACAGATCCTTACTGGTCTACACCTACATATGTATTTGTGAATCGTGTAACACACAACTAACTGTCAAACATATTCTCATTGAATGCCAAAAATATACACAAGAACGTATTGATTTTAATATCGTGTCAAATAAATATGTCAGTTCTGGGTGACCAAAAGGAACCAAAAAATTTGATTAACTTTTTAAAAACAATTGGTGTTTTCCGAGAATATGAAACTATTTAAACATTGAGAAATAAATAAAACACTGAGAAGTACCAGATGATCATAAATCAAAAACTAAAAAATAATAAACAAAATAGAGAGGGACTAACATTCAATAACATTGAACAATTATGGAGAGATAGGAGGTATTTTTAAATACAGCGAAAGAAGTAGGTGGAACAAGTAAAACGAGCAATAAAAGAAAGCAAACTGCGCAGTGGGGTGAAGAAATAAAACAAATTAAAAAAAAGTAAATATACTTACAAAACAAAACACCAGAAAACTATGAAGAATATAAAAAACACAGATGATTAGTAAAATAATTTGTTACAAAAGCAAAAAAGGACAAAGGGACAGAATTTTGAGAAAAATGAAAACAAATAGTAAAGAGAATCAGAAACAGTAAAGGTGACAAAAAGCAGACCTATGTGCCAATAAATACATAAAAAACAGAAGCTCAGCCAAAAGAAAAATATTGAACTACGTGGAACGACTAAAGGTAACCACTGCAGTGACGTATCCAGGGAGGGGCGATTGGCCCCCCTCTTAACGATGCTGGAATCGCCACTGAACCACTGGTACGAACAAACGGGCTCAAGCAAACAAGCAATTTGATTCAACCCAGCCTGTGAGACTTATTCACCCCCTAAAATGACGTTGGGGTGTAACAATTCATTGGAGCGAGGTGCATTAACCCGAGTAAAAACAGGAGTCACTCCACCTCGCTCCAATGCTCCAGACCATCCCTTTCCCCCCTATAGCACTCTGATGCGCGATAGGGGCACACTATCAGCCAAATGCTCCTCACGTGGGAATCCAGGGTAATAGAATTCCAACGTGGTGCCCTAATCGATTGCAAATTCAGGCCAGCGTGAAGCGCTTTAATCCTGTTTTCCTCTAGTGACTTGTCCGCGTAACTAAAACTGCTTGCTTGGGCCTCAAGTCTCTGCTCCCAGCTAGGCTCGGTTCAGAGACTTGGTGTTCAAGAGGTTGGCCCTACGTGCCAGAGTTTTTTTGTTTTTATTAGTTTTTTTTTTGGTGGCTTGCGCCGGTTTTTTGTTAGTGATTTTTTTGATTTTTTTTTGGTGGCCGAGGCCGTTTTTTTAATGTTTTTTGTGTTTTTTTTTGTAGGTGTCCTTTACACCAAGTAGAGTAGAGTAGAGTAGAGTATTTATTGGTAATAATGTACAAATGTACTTTTACAGGTCAGCAATAATTAAAATTGTCTAAAATTACATTAAAAGTTGACAGTACTTCAGTAAAAAAAACCTATTACTAAAATTTAAAAACTAAACACTAATTAAATTACAGGACAAAACAAAATTTAGATCTGAAGTACTCCTCAAATGAGTAGAAAGCACCCATCAGAAGATAATTTTTAATTTGTCTCTTAAATTGGTTAAAATCAAGACTTTTAATAGATATTGGTATACAGTTATAAAATTTCAATGCTAGGTATCTGGTTCCATTTCTGGTCCTCTCAAGTCGACTGAAGTCTGGTACAAGGGCATCATGATTTCTAGTCTGATAAGTATGCTGTTGTGTTTTATACAGATCTACATTTTGATGAACATACAACAGGCACTGCATAATGTACACAGAAGGTAGTGTGAGAATCCTCAGGTTTCTGAAAGACTGCCTACAATCGTCCCGATAACCCTGACCTGTGATTATGCGAATACACTTTCTCTGCTGACCAAACACCTTATCTATATGGCAAGAGTGTCCCCAGGAAAGGATTGCGTAAGTTAGTCGTGAGTGAAAGTTGCTGTGATATGATGTAAGAAGGGTTTGAAGGGAGGTAACCTTAGATAGGTTTCTAAATAAAAAGAGTTGGCTTGAGAGCTTTTGGGAAAGTTTCAGTATGTGCCGTTCCCAAGTGAGTCCCTGATCAAGATAAACACCAAGAAATTTAGCTTCCTGTGAACAATCTGTTAAAATGGGATGTGTAATGGTGTTATGTCTTAGGGTAAAGTTCACTGTTTGTGATTTTGAGTTATTGAGAGAGAGACGATTTGCCAAAAACCATTGGAACAAATTGCTCTCTGTGGTCTCAAGATCAATATCACTGATTTGGGAAGGGTGGTAACTTTGATAGCATGTAGTATCATCAGCAAATAGGACTGTGCTTACCGGGCCCTCTTGTGAAAATCCCAAGTCATTTATATAAATGAGAAATAATATTGGACCTAGAACTGACACTTGAGGCACTCCATACATCAAAGGTTTTTTATCAGATTTAAGCTGGTTAAAAAACACATATTGAAATCTATCTGATAGATAAGACTCAATTAATTGAATAGACATAGGATGAAAATTGTAGGCGTGTAATTTTTTAAGAAGAATACTATGAGTGACACAATCAAAAGCTTTAGTAAGATCAAGGAACGAGGCAAGGGTATCAAGAAAGTTTTCAAATCCTTCCAAAATACTGCCTGTAAAATGATCGATAGCAAGTGTTGTTGTTTTGTTTTTTCTAAATCCAAATTGCTGCACTGCAAAAAGCCGATTAGATTCAAAATAGTCATTGATCTGCTTCTTTAGGATTCTCTCAAACACCTTGGAAAGAATTGGCAAAAGAGAAATTGGACGAAAGTTATTATGATCATCAGCCGAACCTTTACGTTTAAAGAGAGGTATGACTTTCGCAGTTTTAAACACTGAAGGAAAAATGCAGGATGAAATTGAGTAGTTTATTAGTTTAGTTAAAGGTAAGCTAATGTTGTGTTTAATTGCCTTGATTATTTTTGTGTTCATTCCATCCGGGTCCTTGCTCTGGCTATTTTTTAATTCTTCAATTGCTTTTACAACTTCCTCCAAATTTGTTGGCTCAAATCTGAAGGAGCAATGATTAGAGGCGAATGAAGGAGCATGTGGTATAAAACTAAGGTATGTATTGAATGATTGGTCAGTATGATTAAGTGTATTTATTACATTTTCAGCAATACCACAGAAGAAATCATTAAAAATATTTGCATTGAGTGATGAATTTTTTATTGGTAAATTCTTACATCTTGAGTTTATTAGGGACCACATAGCCTGTTGACGGTTGTTAGAGTTTAATATAAAATCATCAAGAGATTTAATCTTTGCCTTATGTATAGCATGTCTGTATTTTTTCCTATATTCTGAGAGTGTTTTCTTTGTCACTAAAACGGGGTCACTTTTATTTAAAGATGTCAAAAATTGTAGTTTCTCCCTCATAAGTTTCAAATCATCATTAAACCAAGAATTTTTTTTACATTGTTTACCTTGCTCAACAAGCCTAGATTTTTCAGGAAAAGACAGATTTATTGCCTGCGTTAAAATATCGATAAACATTTTAAACCTTGAGTCCACATCAATATATTCATTATCAAAAAATTCAAAATTTTGTAAGCAAAGATTGTTATTTAAAGAGGCCAGTCCCATCTCTGTAATGGGCCTGTAGCTTATTCTAGATTTAGAAGTAGTTTGGGACACTTCACATTTAAACAATATGCCTTTGTGGTCTGAAGTGTGTGAAAGATCAACAGCTTCGGATTGCAACATGGTACTATTAATATTTGTAAATATGTTATCAAGACATCTATTATAACGGGTGTTAAATTTTATTGATTTTTTGAGGTTATAGGATCTAAAGAAATTGCACAGATCCAGGGCTGCAATATCCCTTTCATTGAAGTGCACATTGAAATCCCCTGTTATAATAAGAGGTTTATTTGTATTTAACTTTTTGAAAACTTTTGACATTGTATTGAAGAATTGATTTAAATCACCATCTGGGGTACGATACACAGTGACAAGTTGAATATCAAATTTTACCAAATGTACACCTGTTATTTCACAATGTTTTTCAAGAGACAAACTTTCAAGATTTAATGAAACAGAATCAAAGGTTTCTTTAATATATATACTTACACCCCCATGAGAGCCCACAGTCCTTGCAAAGCCAGAAATCATTCTGTAGTTCTTAATTTTAATTGAAAATAGTTCCTCAGATACTAGCCAGTGTTCATTTATACATAAGCAATCTGCTGATACTTCATTGAGGAGGACCTCCAGATCTAAGAAGGAGGTACGCAAACATTGTATATTACAGTGTAAAATAGTTTTTTGTGCTTTCTTAAAATTTCCTAAAATACCTTTATTATTATTATTATGTACAGGAACATTTACTGCACCACGGTTTTCTTCAGCGGATTCACTGAAGATCGAGGGCGTTGAACATGGAGAAAATGGTTTATGTTAGTTCCCAGTGGCCATAAATCAGATGACATTATGGCATCATTGTTTATCTCAGGAACTCCTACCTTAAAAGAGCTATATAGGTGGTTCTTTTTGGTAACCATCTTCTCACACACACAGTCCTGGTCAAGCTCATATTTTTTGAGAAAGTTGAAAACATCAGTTGCTTCAGTTTCAGGAGTAAAACCTGATATAAATACCCATGATTTAATTGGAGTAGGTGCTACAACCTTTAGTAGGTTATCAGTGTTAATGCCTTTCTTGGGACTTGGTCTTCTGTTTTGTTTTCTTTTTTTATATGACACCAGTTTGAAACCATCATTTTCAGTCACTTCCTCTTGGATGACGGGAAGGATTTGTAACTCAGAAGAGAGTTGTGAGTTTAGATTGGAATCATTGGCAATGTGGCTTTGATCTTGCTGAGTATTGTGATGCAATTGCGATTTTTGTTGTTTTTGATGTTGACTGACATTTTTGACGACTTTGACGTTGTCGGTGTCGCGAAAAAAGGTCGCCAACAATTGGTCGAGCGAAAAAATGTCGCGCACATTTGAGCGCGTATCAAAAGGTCGCCGGCGAAAAAACAGCGCCGACGAAATAAGGTCGCGTGCAATTGATCGCGCGAAAAAAGATCGCGTCATGTTTTACATTATTAAAACCATTCAATTGGTTTTCAAAAAGGTTCTAAAGAAATTCTATTTGCATACTTTAACTTTATGCATTATGAGCCGATTAGTCTTGGAATTCCATCTAATTACTTTTTAATGTATTTTGGATGTATAAGAAGATGGGAAAAATAACGTATATCTAAATACTTTTTAATGTATTTTGGATGTGTAGGAAGATGGGAAATATAGGAAAATGGGAAATTATTTCATATGGTATTTTCAGGTTATTCAAGTGAATATACTTGAAAATTGAACAATTTTTAACATGAAGAAAGTATTTTTTTTGTTCTACGTGAATAATTTTAATATATGGATCTAAATTCAGAAAGGTACTTTCCTTCACACTTTTTACAGGCTTAGGACTGTCAGCAAAAAACTGGCGTGTTTAAAAGTGTTTGCTCTTCCTAATCGGATATCGTTAAAAATGTACAGTAATAATAGTTCTATTTACAGTATATATTACATACAAACGAATACCAGGTACCAGTTTACCTATTTTTGGTATTTTCAGAGACCGGTAATTAGCATAATTGGTTCTTAGTAGAAAGTCGTTATGCAGATTAGTGAAGAATAAGTAGTTTAGATAAGGGCACCTTATTGTGTAGGTATTTATTAGGAATTCCATGAAGTCATTACGATAAGACATTATTGGAAATGCTAAAATAAATATTGTACAAAAGTTCTTTGTCTAATTGTGCGTTATTCACTAATGTGGTAATTATTATTCCATATTCGTGAAACGTACTTTTATTACTTTTTAATGTATTTTGGATGTATAAGAAGATGGGAAAAATATCGTATATCTCATTATTCATTAGCTTGTCGATTTGTCAAGATGGTCTTAACTTACGTAAAGAGTCAAAAAGGTGTCAATATGTTGGTGTATAATGGATATATCCATAGAAAGGAAAAAACGATTGATCAAAAGACAATTTGGAAGTGCGCTCAGTACAATAAGCATAAATGTACCGGGAGAGTTCACACAGTGGGAGATGAAGTAGTGAAAAGTACAAGTCACAACCACTTTGCCGATGCGTCAATATTAGAAGCAAAAAAGGCTTGTAACAGAATGAAAGAACTGGCTCATCAAGTTGAACTAACAACACAAGGAATCATAGCTACCGTTTCACAAGAAGTGTCTGTGGGTGCAACTGGGCAGCTACCTTCTATTTCATCCCTAAAGCGAACTATTCAGAACACACGCCAAAGAGTGGAAGCTATTCCGGCAAATCCAAGAAGCTTAACAGAGCTTATTATTCCGGAAGAATACACCAGAAACAATAACGGCGAACCGTTTCTTTTATTTGACAGTGGTCCAAACGAACAGAGAATTTTAATATTTTCCACTGAAAGAAATTTAACTTTGATGGCGAGCTGTGAACACTGGTATGCCGATGGAACATTCACATGTACTCCTCTATTGTTTGGTCAGCTGTATACAATACATGGCGTACAGTATAGCAACGTTATTCCAACTGTTTTTGCTCTACTTCCTAATAAAACTCAGGCAACATACACTCGACTCTTCCATGAATTAAAAACGTTACGACCAGGTTTACGTCCTACAACAATAATGGTGGATTATGAAAAAGCAGCAATTAATGCTTTACAACAAGAGTTTCCTGAAGTCAGAATCCGTGGATGTTTCTTTCATTTCACACAATGTTTGTGGAGAAACATGCAAGGTACAGGACTGCAACAAGTTTATACAGAAGACGCGAATTTTGCTCTACATCTGCGACAATTGGCAGCCCTAGCCTTCGTACCTGAAGTAGATGTTGTTGCAACATTCGGAGAGCTACTGGACAGCGAGTTTTACACTCAAAATGAAAATTTACTAACACCTTTAATAAACTACTTTGAGGATGTATGGATAGGCAGATTGGATCGACGACAACAAAGAAGACCGCCAATGTTTCCAAGGAATCTTTGAAATTGCTTCGAATTTATAGAGGAAGATCTACCGCGTACTAATAATGCTGTCGAAGGTTGGCACAACAGCTTCTCCTCGATATTAAATGCAGCACACCCAAATCTATGGAAGTTTATTACGGGGCTAAAGAAAGAAGAGAGTTTAAATCGATTAAAAGTGGAGCAATACATAGCTGGAAACCAACAACCTCAAAAAAAAATTTATAAAGATACAGCGCGGCGAATAAAAACGATTTGTTTGCAATACGGGAACCGGCCAAATCTAGAGTATTTAAGAGGAATTGCCCAAAATTTTCAACTGCAAGTATAAAAAACTAAAAACAATTAAAAAAAAATTAAAAAAAAAACAAAAAAAATAAAAATTAAAAAAACACAAAAAAATAAAAATAAAAAAAAATAAAAATTAGAAAAAAAATAAAAAAATTAAAATTAAAAAAACTTTTAAACACGCCAGTTACTAACTGCCAGTCCTAAGCCTGGATAAAGTGTGAAGGAAAGTTAAAGTATGCAAATCTGTTATTAATATAAATGTATTCTTTAACTATGATATCTTCAATAAGTACTCACCAGTGACAATGTATTAATGAAATTGTGCCTGTTATATAATTTTTAACCACAATATCATTATTTTATTTGGGAAATTTTATTTTAATAAAGATGGTAGCCCTTAACCTACCCTATCTATATGTAGTATATACCCTGTAAAATATATTAAGCTTATATTAAAACTTACTCTTAAATAACCAAGGGTAAATTTTGCGACACTGCCAAGTCGTGAAATAATACCTCTAGGTACTTTCCCTACAACATTTACAGTTAAAATTACCTTAATTCGACCATTAAATTGGTCGAACATTTTACATGATCAATTTCAAATAGGATTATTTACTTCCAATTATTTTCCTATTATTTAAAGTGGAAAATAAAACTAAAGTCATTTAGAAGTCAATATTGGGTTGACGAAATATTTTTTACCAATAGGTTAAAATGACTAATAAGAAAATATTTAACTGTTTGGGTCATTATTTAACAGCAATCCTTTAGTTCTATTGCATCATCTAAATCTGACCTAAGCCTGGATTAAGTGTGAAGGAAAGTTAAAGTATGCAAATGAAAACATATTTTCTGACGCGATCTTTTTTCGCGCGATCAATTGCACGCGACCTTATTTCGTCGGCGCTGTTTTTTCGCCGGCGACCTTTTGATACGCGCTCAAATGTGCGCGACATTTTTTCGCTCGACCAATTGTTGGCGACCTTTTTTCGTAGATCCGACGTTGTCATCTTTCACTCCTTCCACTGCAGTTTGCGAAACTGTCGGTAATACGGTGTTGCCAATGTCAACAAAATTTCCTGTTAGCTTTTTAGGGGATGGCTTTGGTGGCTTTCTAACCTCACTTCTTGCGATGTCCAGTTTTTCTAGAAGAATTACCTGATTTTTGTTCAGCAAATCGTTGCTTTCCACCAATAGCTTATTTTTTTCCTCCAGAAGTTTGATGATAATTTCATACAGACCCTTCTCTGTCTCCCAAAAGTCGACACACCCATAAGCCGGAATGTGACGACAAGCTGCAGTCTTCTGAGTGGCTGCCTGAATTAAGCAGGATGAATGGAACGATTTTTCACATTTCCCGCATTGCACTGTGCAAGTTGAACTTTTCTTACAATGAAAACAGTAAATTTTCAACTTTTCGTCATGTTTTTCGCGTTGTTTTACAGACGCACTTGCCAAAACATTCCGACCGTCGGCCATCTTGATTACGTCATCAGTCATCATTAGTAAATATAAAGTATCACGGATTAGGCGCACATAGTGTTTTGTACTGCTAAGATAAGGAGACGACAATTCACTCTCCTTGGAACTTGTTCAAATTTATCAAAAGATTACATGAAAAGTGGACATTTTAGTTGGCTATTAATATTATATTCGTCAACGAGCACGTAATGATGACTATTATTCACGATGATGAAGTTTGCGACACGAAACGAAGACGAGTGTCTCAATTCATCAGAGTAAGTAATAGCCATTACATGCGAGTAGAATACTATACTTTTTCTACGACCTTTTTTTTTATAGTAATCAATGAAAGAATCCAGGTAGGAAACAGAACCTACTGGAAATAAAACAACTTCCTAAAATATAAGAAGCTTACTCAGAATACTAAACTGAAAATTTACAGAGAAGCAATTAGACCAGTAATAACATATATGGTGCTGAAGTAATGTGTTTGACACAGAAAGATTGAGGATCCTTGAGAGGAAAATAATTCGAATGATAGCAGCAACACTAAAGTTAGGTAATAATAATGAATTTACAAAACTCATGAACCACGAAGTAAGAGAACTTTTTAAGAAGAAGACATCGTCAGATTTATCAAGGCACAGAGACTCCGATGGATGGAACATATAGAAAGGAGAAATCCAGAAGCCGTCATTAAGAAAACTTCCAAATGGAGACTTCCACCCCGTGAGTAATGACCCATGAGTAATGAACTATGACTCACAGGTAAAGTAATGATTACTAAAAAGGGATAGTTCCCTGGGTTGGCTGTATACCATATAGTTAAAAAACTCTAACAACTAAGTAAAACAACTTCTATGTAATAGGTATAATATAAAAAATCCTAAAAAATTCCAATGGATTGTCTAAAATGTGTTCAGAACGAACGTCTTAGGACCTATCAGTCCATCATCAGTGAACCTAAAATAGAATAAGTAGTAATCCCACTATTAAAAACTGAAGGGTTTTTTTTTTTTCGTGGAATTTATGGCTTTGGTGAGGACCAATTAGCCAGACTATGTTAGATTGTATAAATAGTTTGTGTAAATTGTTTCATAGTATCAAACTTGAGCATGATGTATTCATTTGTTTTGTTAGTAATATGTAGCATTAGTAAAGTGTAAGGTGTTTAATTTTTTTTTCCTTCCGCGCTAGAGCATCAACCCGGTTCAACGCCGCGGAGGTTTTAGCCCTCTTTGTGTGTGTTTTTATTTTTTTTTTTCTTTTTTTTTTGTTTTTTTTTTGTTTATTTTTTGTTTTTTTTTTGTTTTTTTTTGTTTTTTTTTTTGTTTTTTTTTTGTTTTTTTTTTGGTTTTTTTTTTATTGGTTCATTTTTTTTACTTGGTTTATTTTTTTTATTATTTTTTTTTATTTTTTTTTTGTATTCACCTTTTTTTTCTTTTAATGCTTTACATTTAGTTTGTTTTGCAGAATTGCTTACAAAATTGGTTAGTAATTTTACAATTTTAGTTTACAGTTTATGATGTGTTTATCAGTTTAACAGTTTACAGTTTATCTTGTAGTGAATTAAGTTTTTATATAGATTATTAATGTTTACAATATTTATTGGACATTCAAGTAAAACATGTACCAATGTACCCATTTTACCACAACTACACAGTGGATCGTCTGTAATTTTTATTTTGTGCATATAATAAGGTGTTAGTGCATGGTTTGCACGTATTTGATTTATTGTGGCGACAAGTTCTGTTTGATATTTTGTGAAACCATGGTTTTCTGGGGATCCTTGGCTGGTGTTTACAAAAGTTTGTTCCAGTTGTTGATGCACTGTATAGGTTTTGCCCCATCTCATTTATTTTGTTCCTTTGATTTAAGAATAAATCGGACGGGGGTAGTTTAAGATTTAGTTCTTCTCCTGATGTTGGAGCTGTTTTTGCTAAGGCATCCACCATTTCATTACCTGTTATGCCTGCGTGTCCCTTTACCCATAGATATATGACGACTTTATTCTTGATGTGTATCTCATTATGTAAATACAGGATTTTTGCTTCAATATGATTAACTGATCTATTTATTTTAACATTTTTAAGTTTATCTACTGCACTTTTGCTGTCCGTACATATTATAAATTTGTCGTGGTTAGAGCCGAGTACGTATTTCATAGCTTGCACTATTGCTGTTAGTTCTGCAGTGTATATGGAAGCTTCCTTTGGTAAAATAAATTTTTTGTCAGTATTTTCCTCAAAATGGTAAAAGGCACAACTGGTATATTCTTTTGACTTTGATCCATCAGTGAATATAGAATCATAGTTTGGCCAGTATTTGTTTTTTGTTTCGTTGAACTTTGTTTGATTGATACTTGCTACTTCTTCACTTTCAAAATAGTAGGTTCTAATTTCACGTGAAAAAATTTGTTCAGGTGAGTAAATTAAAACTGGAGGGAGTTGGTTGGAATAGAGTATATCTGTAATGTCAGCTATTTCTGAGAAAGATTCTACTATGAGGGGGGTTTTCTTGAAGTGCCAGTATCTATGGGTCAAAACTTGAACTGTTAGTGACTGTACACTATTGAGGTAAGAAGTTTTTTTTAAATGGTTTTTATCATGAATTTTCTGCTCAATAGTTGTCTTCTTAGTGTAAGAGGAGGTTCCACGGCTTCAGCTTGTATAATGTTTATGGGCGTTGACTTAAGATATCCCAGGCAAACTCTTAAGCATTTATTTTGTTGTATCTCGATTTTATTTAGATGTGTATCTGCTGCTGTTCCATAGAGTTGACTTCCATAATCCATTATTGATCGTACCATTGTTTTGTAGAATAGTAAAGCCGTATTTGGGTCTGCTCCCCACTTTTCTCTACAAAACGCTCTTAGGATATTTATATAATTACTTGTTTTTTTGATAATTTGGTGGATACAGTCCTTCCATAATAGTTTTCTATCTAGATGCAGACCAAGATATTTTACAGAGTTACTAATACAGAGTTTATATTTTCCTATTGTTAATTGTCTTTGATAGTTGTTTCTGTTTCTAGAGAAAATACATATATTGGATTTGGACTCGGATATGGAAAGTCCCATGTTGTCTAGGTATTTTTGGATTTTTATAAATTCAGTGTTGATATTTTCTATACATTTGTCCTCTGATTTGCTACTGGTGTAAATAACAACATCATCAGCATATTGAATGATTTTAGACTTTTGTGATATAACATTTTCTATATCCATTGTGTACAGGCTGTAGAGGATTGGGCTCAGGATACTACCTTGTGGTAATCCAGATCTACATATTCTTGATTCCGAAATTTCTTGATTTATCTTTAAGGAAACTGATCGATTAGAGTAAGCTGATTTTATGAAGTTGGCAAAGGAGGTTGGTAGACCAATATTGATGAACTTCTCTTCTAGTATATTTATTTGAACATTATCATATGCTGAAGTTATATCCAAAAATGTGGCCAAAGTGCTGTATTTGTGTGTGAATCCTAGATAGATGTCATTTACTAGTATCGTTAGGGGTTCCAAGGAAGATCTTCCCTTTCTAAAAGCATATTGTGAGTCAGGTAATATTTTTTCATTTTCTAGCCAATATTCAAGCCTGTTCTTTATCATTCTTTCCATGGTTTTAAATATACACGATGATAAAGCTATGGGTCTATATGAATCTGCATTTCCATTCTGTTTTCCAGGTTTTTTGATAGGTACTATGATGTATTCTTTCCACATCGGTGGAAAAGGAATCCTATTTATCCAAATCGAATTGAACAATTCCAACAGGGCTTTCTTATGGTCTAAGGGCATTTTATGCAACATATTATATGAAATGTTATCCGCCCCGGGAGATTTATTATTTGTTGATTTAATGCAATGATCGAGTTCCCATAATTGAAATAACGATTGTAGGAAAGAAGTGTTCCTATTTACAGTAGCTATTTGTTGAGTAATGTTGTTTTCGACCCATGGAGGTGAGATTTTTGTGTGGAATTCGCTTATCCAGTCTTCTTTGGGGTCCATTAGGGGTTTATTCGCTTGTTTTCGGTTTTTATATCGGTTTACTTTGTTCCACACTTCTTTAATTGATGTATTTTGATTTAGATTTTGGCAGTAATTTATCCAACTTTTTTTCTTAGTTTCTTTAAAAGTTTTTTTAGCTACTGCATCAAGTCTTTTATGTTCTGTTAGATTATTAAGATTTGGAGCCTGTGTGTAGGTTAAGAAAGCTTGTTTTCTTGCTTTAGCAGCTATGTTACAGGTTTCGTTCCACCAGTCCTTTGAGCAATGATTTCTATTTTGTGCGTTTGATTTTCGTAACGGAATTGCTTTGTCGGCAGCTTTGTTAATATTGTCGATAATGCCCATTAGTGATGATTTTGGTTCTGTTGCTTCAAGGGTAGCGGTGTATACATCCCAATTAGCAGCCTTGAGTCTCCATATATTATGTTTTGTCTGTTTAATTTGCGCAGGTGGGATATTCCTTCCAAATTGTATGTGTATTGGTAAGTGATTAGAGCCATAAGGTTCTTCTAAAGTACACCACGTAATTAGTTGTGTCAGATCCTGTGTACAGAGGGTCAAGTCTACAGCTGACTTCTTATTGTTTGCTAATGTAGGTGATCCGTCGTTTATAATTACTAGGTTGCATTGTTCGATAGCTTCCAAAAGAATCTTGCCATAGATATCGTCATATTCATCGTTCCATGCCAAACTATGTGCGTTAAAGTCGCCCCCAATTATGAATGGTTTTGGAATTTGTTCCAAAAAGTTAATCCACTGTTGTAATGATATTCTAGTTCTCGGTTTAAGGTATACTGAAACAAAGTAAATTTTTTTTATGTATATATATGGAAAATTTACCGAGATACAAGTATGCTCAAAGTTGATTGTAGTTGGAATTGAGACTTCTTGGTATATTAAGTCTGATTTTAATAAAATGGCAGAGCCGCCGTACCCGTCGTCCCGGTCACAGCGAATATTGTTGAAGCCTTTAAAATTATAGTATTTTTCTGCTTTAAACCATGTTTTCGATAGAAGTGCAACGGAGTAGTTGCCCCTATCTAGTAGATATTCTAAGTTATTTTTATTAGAAACTGCCGAACGGCAGTTCCATTGAAGGATATTTATTGCATGGTTGAGGTCTGAGAATGTGATGACGTGTTTCCATTTATAATTTGACTAAGTTTTCGAGTTCTTCCTTATTTATGTTTATATTTTTTGTTACTAAAACTTTTGTGACAATTTCTATAACTAATTCTAATATTGAATTTATCATGCTCAAGTCTGAAGGAGATGCAACTGGATTATTATTAATATTTCCCTTATAGTTAATGCTGTCTAATATTCCTCCCGTAGGTAATTGAGATCTAGGGGAAGATATAATTTCATTATGCAAAATTAATGTTGGATCTGGACTATTTGGTCTCTGTCTTTTGAATGTTCGAGAACTTGTACTATTTGAATTATTATTGTAGAATATATTATTAGTTGACATTTTGTTAATTGGATTTGATGGGAATTGGGTGGGTGTATAATTATTGGGATTTAATGGAGGGAAAGTTTTGAGGCAGGAGAGGTTTGTAGTTTGTTCCGTATTTATGGATGTTACTTTTGCATAGGAGTTTCTGGGGAACTGTTTGTTTGCGTCTTGATAACTAATATTATTGGAAGACATAGCGTCTTTAATAAGTTTTTGACGCTGAAATTCTTGACACGCGCTTAAATTTGTAGTAAAATGATCCCCCGAACAGTTAAAACATTTTGGAGTGAGATCGGTCTTTTTACAATCTTTTGAGTTGTGGGATTCTTGACATTTATCGCACCTAGCCTTGCTCTTACACTGCCCACCTGTATGTCCAAATCGAAGACAATTAAAGCATAATAGCACCTTTTGTTTGTATGGTTCGACTTCCTTTAGTACCTTGTTGATTGTTATATATTTTGGTAGCACTTGTGACTTAAAACTAACTACGCATGTTTTTGTTGGAATTTATTGAGTACCGTTTTCATCTACTTGTCTTCGATTTAATCTTGTGACTTGAAGGACTTCAAATTTACAGTGTAAATCGTACATTTTTATTCTGTTTTTAACATACTCTACTGAAAATTCTGTGGAAATATCTTTTATTACGCCCTGTCTAACTAAAAGAAACTTAGGAATGTATATGTCTAGATTATTTTTTATAAATATTGCTTCATTTTTTTTAGATATGATATAGTTAGCCGATTTATAATCTTTAAATTTTATACGTATTTTATTTCTTCCTACTGCGTCAATGCTTACAATTTTTTCATCAATTTCTTTAAAATTTGTGATAATAATGTCACCTATCCTTAACGCGTTTAATCTGCCTTTAAAATCGGGTGAATTATTTTCTAAATACGCGTAAAAAGGTCCTAGGTCGTTTTGTCGGTAAAGAAATTCCTCCCTTTTTGTTCCTACTTCTTTGTTAATGTTATTTGTTATTGAAGTGTGTACATTAGCAAAGTCATTATCGATAATGGGTTTATTATTAACAAGTTTTGTGGTACTTATCTGTGTAACTGGAACAAGATTTTGGAATCCTAATAGCTCCTCCTTTGAAGATGTTGCATGTTCTGTATCCATTTGGGTTTCTAAAACATTTTTATCGGGGGCGTCGCCCCCGCTAACTGCACTCATAACTTTTTAATGTTTTTATTCCGATTTCGCTTTTTTATTTGGTGTAATTAATTTACTTTTAAAGTTCACAAAATATTTATTTAAATATCTAATTTATAGACACCGGTTTTAAAAAACAAGCTTCTTTCCTACGCACGTCTGACTACCACGACGAATGGAAGCTAAGTGGAAAAGAGGGTTGAAATTTGGAATGTTGAAAAAATTTGTGGTTATGATTACTTCCTCGAATACTTGCCAACTAGCCCCAGAACCAAACAATGGTTATAATATAATAATTAAAATTCAGTCTACATTATACATAGTTTGTTGAAATTAAGAAGGCTTAACGCCGATGTTAGAAGATACCTCTGGTTACATGGTGAGACCCTAAGCAACCATCTTAGGCCACGAATGTCTGCCAAGTGTCAAAAGATCATAATAGTCCAGGGTAATAAGCTAGAAATAGACCATGTTCGGGACACTGAAAGATCCAGGTAGCCGACTTCTTTTTTAGTTATTGTATCGTAGACCTATAGGAAGAAAACCTATCTGTTTCCTGCCTAACGTTCGCGTCCGTTTTTTAATGATTAACAATTTAGCGCAAAAATCGCGATTTTTCGATTTTTTGCACCCCATTCAAAAGTTAAACAGTTGACATAAAACTACAAAATTTAATTTTTTAGAACATTGAAAAACCTTCAAAATGCCGATTTTTGAAAGTTAAAAAGTTAATTTGTTGCTACGCAAACTGCAAAATAAGCGAAAATCGTTATTTGTTAATAAGTTTTACTAAAACTACTTTAGAATTTTAGTGTTTTACCCAAAGTTGTGTATTGGGGTACTTAACAAACCCTCAAAATTTGAGACCAATCCATTAATTAGTTTAAAAGTTATTCGATTTGTTTATCCCAGAGACCTTTATTTTGCAATAACATAAGACAGAAAATAATGAAGGTAAGGCAATTCTGTGTATGTCAAATGAAAGTAGAACAGTGATACTATCAAAATGTACTAAAAAAAGATAAAAACATTATCTCATATAGTCAAAAATACTAATGCCAAATTTTTGAAACTTTGTAGTTTATAAACATTTAGAACAACTTTAAAAATACTGTCCGTAGAAAAATCATTTTACATATTCGAAAAGTTGGTATTTTACACGAATTTTTAAAAATGTTGTTCAGTTGGTGACTAGTCGTGGTAAGTGAAGAGGAAGCAGACTATCATAATTATACATACAAAAAGATAAGGTATACTTTAATAAACAAATTATCTTCAATAAATAATTATCTAATAAAAATATTTTATTAATAACTTTTTGTATGATCATTAATGATACTATGATTTGAAAAAATAGATTTTTGTAAAAAATATGGTTTCAAGTATTGTTAACAAATTAGACTGATTATTAAGTAATGAATTTATAAACAAATTGCATATTTGTAAGGTACGTAGAAATTACATACACATTAAAAAAAGAAAGATGAAAATCCATTGAGTTAATCCGGAGATACAGAAAATTTTATTAGTTTGAAATTGCTTTTTCGGTATTTTAACTCGGTGGATTCGTAGGTTCCCCCTAGTAACCGTTTGAACTACAATTTTGAAAAATCGTAGAGGGTGCTGTGAAGACACAATTTTTATGCAAATTTTTTAACAAAAAATACAAATCCCATTATTTAAAATGACATCAATTAAATTCCTTAATTATTATAAACAAATTAGCTGCGAATAAAAAAAAACACATGGCTAACTTTGTCCCGAATGAACCCAGGCTAATTTTTTTTATTTGAAAATTCGTGTTAAAATACTAGCTTTTCGAATATATAAAAAGATTATTCCTACGGACAATATTTGTAAAGTTATTTAAAATGTTTATAAACTAAAAATTTCAAAAATTTGGCATTAGCATTTTTGATTTGATTGATTAATTTTTTTATCTTTTTTTAATACATTTTGATACTATCACTCTTCTACTTTCATTTTGGTATACTCAGAATTGCCTTATCTTCATTACTTTCTGTCTTATGTTATTGCCAAATAAATGTCTCTGGGATAAACAAATAGAATAACTCTTAAACTAATTAATGGATCGGTCTCAAATTTTAAAGGTTTGTTAAGTACCCCAATACCCAACTTTTGGTGAAACACTAAAGTTCTAAGATAGTTTTAGTACAAGTTATTAACAAATAACGATTTTCACTTATTTTGCATTTTGCGTAGCAACAAATTAACTTTAAAACATCGGCATTTTAAAGGTTTTTCAATATTCTAAAAAACTGAATTTTGCAATTTTATGTCAACTATTTAGCTTTTAAATGGGGTGCAAAAAATCGAAAAATCGCGATTTTTGCACTAAATTGTTAAATAATTAAAAAACGGACGCGAACTCTAGGAAGGAAACAGGTAGGTTTTCTTCGTATAGGTCTACCATAACTAAAAAAGTAGTCAGCTACCTGGATCTTTGAGTGTCCCGAGAAAATCCTTATTACCCTGGACTATAAGGAAATGATTGAAGTGACAGTGACGGTACAAGACTATAAAAGACTACAAATTGACTATAGGTTTGTTCCAACATGAACTTTTGGACGGCCCAGAAACCGTCACGAAACTACTTGTACCGTTTGTTGTGCGCATGTTCGTAATTGTATCGCCCAGTTATCGTCCCATGACGGTAATCATATATTTGTCATTTTTGTTGGTTACAGCTTGTGTGCTTTTAGTCGATCAAAGGCTCAAAAAATTTAAAGAATTAAATCCTAGTGCTCAAGTCAGTCCAACCAGCACATTATGCATTTGCCCGATTACTGAAATGATCATCACGAAACCGTCACCGAAAGATCACAATTCTTGTTGGAACAGTGGGAAGGACGATCCGATGACGATCATATTTTTGTTGGAACGGATTTTCTTTACTGCGCAGGAGCGTTACCGTTTCGTGACGGTTCTCGGTCGTGTTGGAACAAACCTTAAATTACAATGATCAAACTATTTGAAAAAGAAGAAGAGTTAACAAATTGGTAAAAAGATAAAATGAGGATAAAACTGATGGTAATGAGGGAAACGGAAATTAAGTTAAATTTGTGAATTGGTAAACTAAAATAGAGAAAAATAAATATGGAAACTAACCTCATGTGGACATATGTGTTGTTGGTTCTATAACGACTTATTTAAAAATTTTTAAGATTTTCAAAAAATTTTTTAATATACCTATTACACATAAGTTGTTTTACTTCGTTGTTAGAGTTTTTTAGAGTAATGATTGTTATTATCTATTCAAAAATAGTGAATGATGAGCATGTTATTAAACGGTCGTAGAAAAAAAATATAGAACTCTTACAAAAATCGCCAAGAAGGAGGCAAGTTTATAAAATTAATATGCCTAGTGCACCGATGCATCGGAAGGCATGAAAAGACTATGAACAGGCTTTTAGGCTATTGACTATATCTAAAATAAGTGGGCTACAACGTTTAAAGGGTTTTATTGTTTCATATGATCAATGGATCTCTAAATATAAAAAAACCTCGGAGTGCTACCATTTGAAGAGGGTCGTGTTTGAGAAACGAGTGAATTAGTCAGTATGCACTATGGTGCATTTGGGTGAGTCCTATGCACTTTTATTACATACACATCAACAGAAAAATTGTTCCAAATTAAATTTACTATCGAAATGTCACTTTCTAAAGTCAAAAATATTTTTTTACAGAAATATATTCAAAAAATGAAGCAAAAAAAAAACACGAGAGAAAGAGATTTTGAAAGCATTAGAAAAATTGAAAAACCGTAAATCTCCAGGACTTGACAAGATTCCAAACGAAATGGTGGAATACGGTGGAAACGCATTTACTGAGCAACTAAGGATACTTGTACAAAAAATTCTTTCGTCACATACAATAACTAACAGCTGGCGCACTAGCACAACGATCTTAATGTTTAAAATGTGTGATAAAACGGTACCCGAAAACTACAGAGGAATAGATGTGCTTAGTACCGCACTGAAATTGACCACAAAAGTCATAACCACCAAAATTACACACGAAATAGATCTAGCAGATGAACAACAAGGCTTTAGATCCGGACGATCCTGTAACGATGCAGTTTTTGTCGTCAAGCAAGTCATGGAAAAATCACTAGAATACAACGTCCCGGCTTACTGTTGCTTCATAGATCTACAAAAGGCATTCGACCGTGTTGAGCTGAATGACGTAATTCACCTGTTATATACACGAATCACACCATCAGATATTATCAAGACTATCGAAAATGTATACAGCAGAAATAACATACAGACCAGAATTAATAACAAACTAACACAACCGATACCAGTGGAAAGAGGCATACGCCAAGGAGACTCATTAAGCTCGCTGCTGTTTAACCTCATCATGGATGAAATTGTTCATAAAGTCAATAACCTGAGTATAGGGTACAGAACGGGTGAAGAAGTTATCTCTATAGTATGCTATGCAGACGATACCATATACTTACTCCAGAGAGTAAAGATGACCTTCAGAGACTTTTATATCAATGTAATATAACAGGAAAAAGTTTAACATGATAATATCACCAAATTAAACAAAAAGTATGGTAATCCCTAAAGATCCAATAATAAAGAACCAAATGGCCGAAGGAGCATATAGGAAGGCCAAGGAAGAGATGGAGTGACAACCTGGATATCTGATGAGGAGGCATTCAAAGATGGAAGCAGGAAGAAGAAAAAAAAGAAGAACTTATTTCCGCGGGGATAACCGTGGAAAAAATAATCAAAAGGATTTCCTTTAACGTTGTAGTTCCTTTTTAAAGTACATAATCAATAGTCTATTTGGAGCATCAGAAAATATTTCTCTTGCACAGGACCAGATGGCTTGTATTGGTTACGTCTACCACACCAAATATTTGGATACTCAATCGGATACTAAATACTTCAGCTTCAGCTAATAAATACTTCTTGGACATCAACAACCATTCATCAAAGGAGGAGACAGCTTTCTACTCTTATTCAAGCGGATTTCTTCCTGACGTTGGATCCCATCTCTAATGCTTTGTTGGTAGCTGTTTACTTTCACTTGATATTCATTTTGACGATTTGGACCAGATTTCTCGCACATCGGCTAGCTCTACGAACACCTTCTCCTTATTCTTTTCCTCTGCTTCTCCTGCCTCACAATGAATTTCCATCTCCATTATTTCCTTTCCAAAGTCTTCCTTTTGGCGTCTTTTCAACTCTCCCTTTTGGCTCTTTTTACTGCCTATTCGACGCCTTTCTTTCGTTTGCCTAGTCTTGTGCATTTTTCCTTATCATTTTCTTCGTCATCTGGCTATGCTGAGTGTGTTATACTAATCTGCAGCTTTGCTGTAACCATTTTATGATCGGCCTTTATCTTGGAGCTTGTAGGATTCGTCATCACATCAATAAGGGTAACTGCATCCGTGTGGACGATATAATCTACTAGGCTATTCCCGTTGCGCTTTTTAGCTACAAATGAGTATTTTTCGTCGATGTCTTGTCTCCAGAATGTGTTTCCTATAGAGAGCTTATTTTCTATACAAAATTGTAACATTTTGCGTCCGTTTGCGTTTATTGTATCTTCTCCATGCTGTCCAATACGCCCTTCACCTTTAGCAACTTTATTGCCCACTCTCGCATTCCAATCGCCCATGATAATTATATTGTCGTTTTTTTCTTTCTCGGTGTTAAATACTTCTTCTAGGCACTGATAGAACGTAGTTGTTTCGTTTTGATCGCGTTCTACTGGGGCATATACCTGTATGAAGGTAATTTCTGTACTTGGACTCATTTGTAGCCTTACTATTAAAATTCTGGAGTTTACTTTTTGAGATGTGACTTGTCCGGCCATATTTTTTGCTAGTATTATTCCTACTCCTTGTATTGCTCTTGGCGCGTTGGCATCAACTCCTGCGAAATACAACTTGTAGTCATCTGTTAGTTCGCTCTCTCCGTTACCCTTTTTCTTTGTTTCGCAGAGGCCCAATATGTCTAAATGATTCCCCTTCATTTCCTCACATAATTTGTCTTCTTTGCCGTTGAGAGTGTTTATATTCCACGTGCCTATGTTGATTGTGAGTTCTTCTGGGCCTTTTTCTGTATTTGTCGTGTTTTCCAACGCTTGTCTTGAAGGGGCTGAAGAAGAAGAAGGGGCCGAAGAAGAAGAAGGCGATCGTGAGGTTGATGGCTTGTTCCAATCTGTGGCGTAGGGGGGCTCGGCGTGTTTCATTGCTAAAAATGATATATTATTAATATTATCGTTACAATTATGAATATAATTATTATCTTTTAACTTTTACACCCCAAAAATTTTCTGAAACTGTTTGTTATCTTGCGAAATGTCTAAGATAAATATTATGTTTGTATGGGATTAAACCCTTTTCCATTGTTAAAGCAGCTTTACATCTAGGCTATGCAAGTCTCATGCTAGGCATATCTCTTACATCCAGAGCTATTTCTGTGCAATTTTTGATATCATTTTCATTGTTGCCAACAACAGACATATACCAAAACATTAACTTTAAGATATTTCCCTTGGACATTTTAGTCCAAAAATTAAATGTATTCAAACATAAATCACAAATTATTACTTTCAATAAATAACATTTATACCATTAAATCTTAAGCTCGAGCTTAGTCCAGCTCAGCTTATACAGGGTGTCCCGAAAAGATCGGTCATAAATTATACCACAGATTCTGGGGTCAAAAATAGATTGATTGAACCTGACTTACCTATATACAATAGTGCACACAAAATAAGTTACAGCCCTTTGAAGTTACAAAATTAAAATCGATTTTTTTTCATATATCGAAAACTCGTAGAGATTTTTGATTGAAAATCGACATGTGGCATTTTTATGGCAGTAACATCTTAAAAAAAATTAAAGTGAAATTTGTGCACCCCATAAAAATTTTAAGGGGGTTTTGTTCTTTTAAACCCCCCAAACTTTTGTGTACGTTCCAATTAAATTATTATTGTGGTACCATTAGTTAAACACAACATTTGATGTTAACTTTGTCGAGTGGATTAAGAACTCCTCATCGGGGCGTACTCAACGAGTGAAGATTGGTAGCTATTTATCTGACATTATTACAGTAAGCTCCGGAGTTGCTCAGGGTGGCCATACTTCTCCGCTTCTTTTTATCATCTTTGTTAATGATATAAATAATTGCTTTTTGAATAGTAAATGCTTAATGCTAGCTGATGATCTGAAATTCTGGAGACCTGTGGATGGTTTGTTGGACCAGGCGTTGTTGCAGGAGGATCTTGATAGACTGCAGGAGTGGTGTGTTCGAAACAAACTTTTCTTGAATGCCAGGAAATGCTGTTTTATAAGCTTCTTTCGGAAAGTCAGTAGAATTGAATCAGGTTACATCATTAATAATCAGCCACTTGAATATGTATCTTCCGTTAGGGATTTGGGTGTTGTTTTGGATGAGAAGCTTTCTTTTGTGGAGAATATAAATGCTGTATCTGTGAAGGCATCTAAACTTTTGGGATTTGTTACAAGAAATTGCAAATTCTTCTCTATTGAATCTACTAGGCTTGTTTACTGTAGCTTAGTAAGGTCCCTCTTGGAGTACAGTTCTGTGGTTTGGTCACCCTATTTCCAGACTCATATTGATACTATCGAGAGAATACAACATAGATTCTTGAGATGATGTGCTTACTATACACAAACTATCATTGTCAATCACGATTATTCTTTTCTTGAACAACAGTTGTCCCTACCTCCACTTAAGGTACGCCGTGACATAGCAGGTGCTGTTTTCATTTTTAGGATCATAAATGGACTTATAGATTCTCCCAATCTTTTAAGTCAGATTAATTTTAATGTTCCTTATCAAGCTCTCCGTTACCATAATATGTTTAAAATACCTTTCCATAGAACATTGTATGGCGTTCACAACCCACTTGATAGGTATATGGGATTGTTAAATAATTACGAACTTGATTTATTTAATATAACTCTAAATCAATTAAAAAGATCTCTTGCTCTGTGATGTTATTTTTATACTCTTAAGTGTTATGTTTGTATGTTGTATATTTTTTTGTAGTCAATATTTATTTTATATATTATTTTCGTGACATATGAAATTTTTCAGTGTTTTTATACTTTTCTAATTCTCTATTTTTTGGATTAATTAAGTCATATTTAACACATTGAATTTATTATTACCTTTTGGAAATGTATTAATATTTAACTGTAATTTTTCTGTTAATGGGGTTATCCCGTATAATAAATAAATAAATAAATAAAACAATGTTTTTAAAACTTTTTTGCCTCTTAGTATTTTTTCGATAAGCCAGTGTTTATCGAGATATTTTGAATATTTGTCGAATCCACCACATATTTGTATATGGTTAAGTACGATTATACAGACCTGATAATAATCTGATTTATTTATAATTTACATTTATAGGTATATTTTGAAAAAGAAGCCACATCTCGATAAAAGATGACTTATCAAAAAAAGACTAAGAGGCAAAAAAGTTTTAAAAACACTGTGTTTAACTAATGGTACTAAAATAATAGTTTAATTGGAACGTACACGAACACTTGGGGGTTTAAACTAACAAAACCCCCATAAAATTTGTATGTAAACATATTAAAAAAGAAGCAGCATCTCGATAAAAATTGGCTTATTGAAAAAATACTAAGAGTCAAAAAAGGTTTAAAATCGTTTTGTTTAACTCATGGTACCACAATAATGACTTAATTGGAACGTACACAAAAGTTTGGGGGGTTTCAGGGAACAAAACCCCCATAAAACTTTTATGGGGTGGACAAATTTTACTATAATTTTGTTTTAAGATGTTCCTGTCATAAGAATCATACATGTCCATTTTCAATAAAAAATCTCTAATAGTTTTGGATATACATGAAAAAAATCGATTTTCATTTTGTAACTTCAAAAAAGATAGTGTGCAAAGATTAGTCTACAGATTTAACATACGAGCAAAAGAATACAATATGAAAATTTCATTTCAGAAAACTAAAACAATAGTAATTAGTAAAGAACCAATCAGATTTAAAATAGAAAATAATGTTATCAGTATTGAACAAGTAATGGAAATAAAATGGAATTGCATTATCAAGCTACGGAGACTGATGATTTTGAGTTTTCGATGAGATTTCGATTTTGATTTTTATTCACTTTTGCATTTGAAATATGCCTAAAAAACACTGAATTTAAACTTTCAAATTACAAACGGTCTCACGGTAATATATGACCCGTATGCAAGAAAATTGTGAATATAAAATTCTTAATGATAAGTGAAAAAATGCGCAATAACTACCTCTTAAAACCTAGAAAATTGCATTTGCATAATTAAGCCGGTTTTAGAGCAATAAATAAATCGTCAGTTTGTAAGAAAAAATTCAACTTCACGTATATCGCAAACGAAGCATTTGCGAACATATGTTTATAAAGCAAACGGTCATTATATTTTCATGCAGTTACCTTAAAGTTTGTCGCACTTATGTAGAAACATCCTGTATTGATTAACAACATGGCTAGCTGTTAAAGTACCTAACGTTTTTATTATCCAACATACGCGAATGAATAAAAAACAGAATGTTAAGAAAACCTAAGGCTATAGGTGGGTTTTAATGTTAGTATTTTATAAATGCTACAATATTCCACAGGATGTGGTAGACTTTGAGAAAAAATAAAGTTTGATTGGTACATCCGGTATACAATGACAATTTACCTGTCTATCAACAATATTATTACAGCGATATTGTTAAAGAATAAGGCTATAACAAATTAAAAAACGCTGGACGGAAGGGCCGCCCAACGACTTTATCGTACCGATCTATTATCGTTATCGTACTAGATACTGGCATTCTATAAAAATTTACACTCGTTATTTTGATATTTTAGAAACACCTCTTATACTTGTAAATATTTTATGGTTCTACGCATCATTAATTCCTGCATTTGAGAAAATGTTCGATGCCATATTTCGGGGACACACTATAGATACCTATATAGATTATTGCATAAATCAATAGAATATTATAGTCATACTTTCATTTCAAATTAGTTCATTTTTCTGAGAAATTAATAGTTTACAATATTTGCATTTCATTCTATTTCAATTACGCCAGTCAATTCGCGAGATTAAGAACAAAATATTACCTCCTAATTCTATCCTACTGCATGGATTTTAATGAAATTTTGGGAGTAGCCCAATCTCCTGATTCAAAATCTATCCTATATACTACGGCGCTTTTATCATGGGAGCGGTTCCTGCCACTTCTCGGTGGTGGAATATTTTTATTTTCGAATTACATTGAGAAAAAGGAAGATTTTTAAGAAAATTTAAAAATGCATTCTATAATTTGATCACATTCTTTACAAAAACCATTTATTTTAAACCCGTTCAACTTTTTGAAAGTAGAAATAACACTATATTAAAAGGTATTGCAGAAGAAAAACAATGCATTTAAATTCTGGTGTCATATATTTTTTTTGTACCATATCTCGCTTAGTTTGAATGTAACTGGAGTTTAATAGTGCTCGTTTTAAAGGCCTTTTCAAACACTACAAAAGGCGTTGGTAGCATTATACACCTAAACCCTACCGTTCCTCTGTTATTTCAAGTTGAATACACCAATTTGAGCATGTACCTAAAAAACAAACTCTTTTCACCTACCATATCCCTTTTTGTATTATAAATAGAACATTTACGAAGGAACGAATCACTTTGTTATTTATAATCTAAAAAAAATTTATATAGTGTTTTTAGTTCGATGCATTATTCACAAACAACCTTCCGAAAAGGTATCATTTTTCAATTAAAATGGCCAATTTTCATCTACACATAACTCAAACAGTATTGAGTTCTCAAAAAAAATATAGACCAGTTTTTGCTTAGAAATAGGTTCTCTATCCACTTCCGTGCTTATTTTGATGTTGGTTTCGTTTTCCTGTGAAAATATCAAGTGGATATATCAAATTCGGAGCCAATACCCTCATTGACTGCCATATAATAATGCTCTGCTATGATCGGGTAAGGGGACACACACAAGATTATATCAAAATTTCTATTTACTGTAACTTTTCGAGTTTTTGAGCTACAGCAACAAGTTTTATGTCATTGGAAAGGTAATTTTGCATTCTTTCAAAATATGTAAAAACATACAGGGCGTATCTGAAAAAATTAAGGCTACCATTCAATTTACCAATAGGATATCAAAAATTTTCAAAAAATAAACAAATTCCTTGGAGCCATTCTTGAGAAAATCTAGTTCAAAATTATGTCAAATGTTGACCCCTTAAATATAGACAACCCATAACTTTTTCTGTAAAATGATAATATTCTTCTTATAGCCCCATCTTTTGGCTATATAACGACTTTTTCGAATTAAACTTATCTTAAACAAGTTTTTAGATAGGTAGGGAAATGTGTCGGGTGGGCTGTCGGCCGTGTTGGCCGCCATTTTTTTTGGAAATGTCAAATTCCGTATTTCTATTTACCTATTGATGAGCTAACTTTGGGTTAAATTTCGTTCGCTTCAGTCAAAATTTGCAAAAATGGGCATTAATAACCCCCCTATTTCGGCTCCACTTTGAGAGGTTTTTTAAAAGCTTAGTTTCTCGACAAAATTCTCTTAAACTTACTCATACCGAATTTCATCGAAATCGGTCCAGTAGTTTTTGCTGGGCGGTGGCGACATACGTACGTACATACTTCCGACATTCTTTTTTATTTGGTTTTTAGACTCAGGGGGACTCAAAACGTCAAAAAAAGTGAAATCTGAAAAAATTTTTTTTGCACGATCCTATAACTTTACCTATTATACTATACTACGTATGTAGTACGATAAAGTAAAAATCGGGGAGGAAATTATTTATTGTGCAAAAATAATGGGAAAATTTTATGGATGTGTCTCGAATTTTTTAAATGTGAACCTGAAGTTCTTCATAGTTAAAAAAAGTAAAAAATGTTTTATATTAGTGTATTAAAATAATTTAGTAGCTAATTGACAGGTTTTACTGTATTAGGCTATTGATTACATTATGTATGTTCAAAATAAGAGACACTATAACGTTAACGGGGTTTTATTGTGTCATATAGTCATATGGTCATTGGACCCCACTTTTTTGTAAAATCTTTCTTTAAGCAACATTAGTGATATTAACTTCACAATAAAATAAATTTGAACAATAAAGTTATCTTTTACAAAACTACTTTTTACGCAAACTATATTGCTTCTTTTTTTTGTGATGTATATTATCGAAAAAAAAAAAAAGTTACAACTAAGAAAGTACATATCCTTTAGAATATACTGTTCACTTTTTACTTTATCGTACTACATACATAGTATAATAGATTTACTTTATCGTACTACATACGTAGTATAATAGATAAAGTTATAGGATCGTGTAAAAAAAAATTTTCAGATTTCACTTTTTTTCGACATTTTGAGTCCCCCTGAGTCTAAAAAGCAAATAAAAAAAAACATGTCGGAAGTATGTACATACGTACGTATGTGACCAACGCCCAGCCAAACCTACTGGACCGATTTCGATGAAATTCGGTATGAGTAAGTTTAAGAAAATTTTGTCGAGAAACTAAGCTTTTGAAAAAAACCTCTCATACGGGGGCCGAAATAGGGGAGTTATTTGGGACCCATTTTTGCAAATTTTGACCGAAACGAATGAAATTTAACTCAAAGTTAGCTCATCGATAGGTAAATAGAAACACAGAATTTGACATTTCCAAATTTAAAATGGCGGCCAACATGGCCGACCGCCCACCCGATACATTTCCTGACCTATCTAAAAACCTGTTTAATATAAGTTTAATTTGAAAAAGTGGTTATATATATATTTGCCTATATGTGGTTGCCTATATTTAAGGGGTCAAAAGTTAACATAACTTTGAACTAGATTTTCTCAAAAATGGCTCCAAGGAATTTGTTTATTTTTTGATATATTTTTGATATCCTGTCGTTTAATTAAATGACATTAAAAAATATTCGAGTACCCGTAACTTCCTCTGTAATAGAAACTAAAATTTGAAATTTGGCTGACATATTATATGGTATGTACTTTATTATCTATTATTATAATAAATTTTATCCAAAATATGGCTTCCGGTTGAACCGGAAATGAAAAAAAAAATCTTAATTTTTTAGATCTGCCCTGTATATTTTTAAATATTTTGAAAGAATGCAAAATTACCTTTCCAATAACATAAAACTCGTTACTGTGGCTCAAAAACTCGAAAAGTTACAGTAAATAGAAATGTTTCTATAATCTTGTGTGTGTCCTCTCACGCGATCATAGCAGAGCATTATTATGGGGCAGTCAATGAGGGTATTTGGCTCCGAATTCCATCCTACTACATCGATGTACTTGATATTTTCACAGTAAGTAGGGAACGGCTCAAGAAAGAAAATTTACCCTATATACTATGGCGCTTTTATCTTGAGGCGGTTCCCACCCCTTCAAGGGGGTGGAAAAGTTGTTGGTCAAAATAACCGCGGAATTGGCTCGAGAACCTATTTCTAAGCAAAAACAGGTCTTTACTTTTTTTGAGAACTCAATACTTTTTGAGTTATGCGTAGTTGAAAACTGGCCATTTTCATTGAAAAATGACACCTTTTCTGACAGTTTTTTGTGAATACCTTAAAAACTATGCATCGAACTAAAAACACTATATAAAACATTTTTTAGATTATAAATAACAAAGAGATTCGTTCCTTCCTAAATCTTCTATTTATTATACAAAAAGAGATATGGTAGGTGAAAAGAGTTTGTTTTTTGGTGAATGCTCAAATTGGTGTATTCAACTTGAAATAACAGATGAACGGTAGGTTTTAGGTGTATAATGGTCCCAACGCCTTTTGTAGTGTTTGAAAAGGCCTTTAAAACGAGCACCGTTAAATGTTGTTTACATTCAAACTAAGCGAGATATGGTGCAAAAAATATATGACTAATGTACTTTAAGGAAAAATACATACATATACAATAAGTACATACATATATTATTTAACCCCTCATCCACCAGAATTTAAATGCATCGTTTTTCTTCTGCAATACCTTTTAATATAGTGTTATTTCTACTTTCAAAAAGTTGGACGGGTTTAAAATGAAAGGTTTTTGAAAAAAATAAGATCAAATTATAGAGCACATTTTTAAATTTTCTTAAAAATCTTCCTTTTTCTCCATGTAATTCAAAAATAAAAATGTTCCACTCCCGAGAAGGGGTGGGAACCGCCCCCATGATAGAAGCGCCATAGTATAGAGTATATAGGATAGACTTTGAATTAGGAGATTGGGCTACACTCAAAATTTCATTAAAATCGGTGCAGTAGGATAAAATTCGAAGGTAATATCTTGTTCTTACTGTCGCACATTGACTGGCGTAATAGAAATATAATGAAAATGCAAATATTGTAAACTATTAATTTCTCTGAAAAATGAACTAATTTGAAATGAAAGTGTGACTAATATTCTATTGATTTATGCAATAATCTATAGTATGTCCTTGAAATATGGCATCTGACATTTTCTCAAATGCAGGAATTAATGATGCGTAGAACCATAAAATATTTACAAGTATACGAGGTGTTTCTAAAATATCAAAATAACGAGCGACTTTGTTATTTTTATAGAATGCCAGTATCTAGTACGATAACGATAATAGATCGGTATGATAAAGTTCTCGGACGGCCCTTCCGTCCAGCGTTTTGTGTAACTTTTAAGAAAAATGGCTATCTCTTTACTTATAACCATATATAACAGAAATAAATCACCCTTTTAATTAAATTAACTTATCTTTTGTCTATTATATTCCAAGATATAACTGTATTCTCTAAAGCGAATTTTGTTCATTAGATAAAATTAGGGGAAAGCCAAAGAGTTACATCTGCCATCTCTCGGAGACTATTGTACTTACACATTTTGCCATAGCAGAAGACATTAAATGGAAGCTATTGATGCAATAAAAAACTAACATTTTGAGATGTAACCCTCTTCTTCCAAATGAACTATATGGAAAAGTGTTAAGAAAAGTTTACGGATACCTTTGGATATCCTACGGATATCTTGTTGAAAAATAGTCCTAGAATTTTTTACAATATTATATTTTACATATTATGTACACCATTTTAAAGTAAAGAAAATAAGCTTTCTTTTTTAATTAAAAAAATAATTAAAAAATAATCGAAAAAAATCAAAAATCCTTAAAAGTATTAAACTTTGAAAAACCATATCTTGCTTAAAAATAGTCGTACAACCTTATACAATAGACCATTTTAATGGTAATTGACTTCTGTTTCTACCAAATGATTTTCAAGGTTTCTGATCAATTTGTAGGTACATGTATTAATTAAGTTTTTTATTATTCCGGCAACAAAAAAATTTTGATTGGATGGCATTATACGAGGGTGAATAAAATCGTTCAAAAACAACTAAACAATTCGATAGCGGGTATGTCCACCTCTTGCAGCAACAACTGCTCGCAATCTGTTTGGCATCGAATAATCGAATAAAGATGTGTTATCCTTGCCTGGGAAATAACCCGACATTTAAAAGATGAAGTTTTCGATCCCAATAGCATTATTAATAATCTTTAAAAAATATTAAAATATTACTAAAAGATTTTTAAATTGAAAACTTATTGGTACATTTCCCTGGTGACACCTCCAAGGCTTCTACAATTTGCAAGCCAAATGGATGCTGCAGTGAAGACAAAGGGAAGGAATTCTACACTATGCAATTCACATCCCCCGTCTGCAGCTTGGTAAAGTTCCAACGGAAAATGCACCTGGTTACTCTACGGAGTAACACGACTATAAAATAAAAATGTATACCATTTTTATTCAGTTGCAATGCGAAGGCAAAACAATCTTACTTTTCAATTAGAATACGAAGCGCAGTCCAGTCCTATGAATCGCGATTTTCGGCTCTTATTGGAGCCTCATCGGAAAGAACGTAGGCACTGTTCTCCATACCCCAACTGACCAGCGTCGAGAGTTTTTCCCAGCCATTGCAACCAAAGTGAAGGTATTAGGTGACTAGCGTCATCTGGCAGTTGAAAGATGAAGTTTTCTATCCTAATAGCATTATTAATAATATTTAAAAAATATTAAAATATTACTAAAAGATTTTTAAATTGAAAAGCCTTCTTCCCTTTGTCTTCACTGCAGCATCCATTAGGCTTCCATTTGGCTTGCAAATTGTAGAAGCCTTGGAGGTGTCACCAGGGAAATGTACTAATAAGTTTTCAATTTAAAAATCTTTTAGTAATATTTTAATATTTTTTAAATATTATTAATAATGCTATTAGGATCGAAAACTTCATCTTTCAATTGCCAGATGACGCTAGTCACCTAATACCTTCACTTCGGTTGCAATGGGTGGGAAAAACTCTCGACGCTGGTCAGTTGGGGTGTGGAGAACAGTGCCTACGTTCTTTCCGATGAGGCTCCAATAAGAGCCGAAAATCGCGATTCAGAGGACTGGACTGCGCTCCGTATTCTAATTGAAAAGTAAGATTGTTTTGCCTTCGCATTGCAAATGAATAAAAATGGTATACATTTTTATTTTAACCCGATATTTCTCTATCAGGGCCATAACTGTACCAAATTTTCTGGAGGCCTAGGATGAAGGCGAATCATCATAATCATACATCTCCAAGTGGAGCAAAGGGCACCTTGCGGTGTTTCAAGTAGCATGAGGTAATGATGGCGAGGTCGCTAGTCCCAAGCTCCATCTGTTGAGTTCCGTCCAATTTTGTTTACTAGTTTTCTCCATTCTCTTCTGTTTTTTGCTATCTTTTTGGCATCTTTCCATGTTAAATTGTTTTCTTTGAGCTCTTTCTCTATTGTTCTTTTAGACGTATAAGATGGTCTACCCTTTCTTCTTTTGCCTTGAGCATTGTAATGTAGAGCTTGTCTAGCAATATTTGTTGCTGGTTTTCGTAAGGTGTGTCCTATCCACTTCCATTTCCGTTTTTTTTATTGTATGTTCTATCTTTTCTTAATTTGCTATTCTCCATAATTCGTCATTAGTAATTTTGTTTGGTCAAAATATTCTCAGTATAATACGTAGGCACCTGTTAATGAAGGATTGTATTTTCTGAAAGAATTGTTTATGGTGTTTCCATGTTTCTGCTTCATATAACAGGACATACTTTACATTAGTTTCAAATAATCGTATCTTTGTTCTTCTGCTGATGTTTTTTCGAGGCCTATATCTTGCGCAAAGAGTTGAAAGCGTTTTGTGCGAAGCTTATTCATTGTGTTATGTCCTTTTCTGTGCCTCCTGTTGTGTTTAGCAGACTGCCCAAATAACAGAAATCTTTTACTTCTTCTATTTGTTTCCCTTCTAAATATATATTGTTTCCGTTCGTTTCCCCATTTGATAATATTTTCGTTTTTTTGGGATTTATTTATAAGCCGGTTGTTTTTACTATGTTGTTCAATCTGGTAATTTTGTTTTGCATGTGTTGTCTGTTCGATGTTATGAGGCATATGTCGTCAGCGAACTCTAGATCCTCTAGTTTTTTAAATGGTGACCATTGCATACCTGTTTTTTTATCTTCAGTTTGTTTCATTATCTCGCTCCTTTTATTATCTTACTCCTTTTTTGATGCTTATTTGTTGGGATAGTTCCCCTTCATGTTCAATTCTGGCAAACCATTCGTCGTAGAAAAGCCTTATTACTCTTTTATATTTGTCTGGTATTCCATAGAGTTTTAATATCCTTCCACATCATATTACTATTTTTTGAATCAAACGCTTTTTCGAAGTCTACAAAGTTAATATAAATTTCCTGATTCATTTCCGCTGATTGTTCCAGGATGATCCTTAGGGTATTTATATGGTCAATACAGGAACTGCTCGGTCTGAATCTTATTTGGTTAATTCTTAATTTTTCATTTATGGGATCTTTAATTCTCTCCAATATTATCCTGGCCATTATTTTGGTAGCTACAGTGAGAAGAGTGATTGATCTCCAGTTTTCGCTTAGTGTGAGATTCCTTTCTTTGGTAGCTTTATTATAACTCCTTCACCCCAATCTTTTGGTATCTTTTCCTCGATCCAATTTTTTTTTAAATAGTAAGTAGTACATATCCACTGAGAAGTTTAACCTTCCGCCGGTAACATGAATTCTTGTAACATAGTTGGTAACGTCGGTCTACGACACCGACTTTTTTAATAATGAATATCTTAGGTTGTGATTTTCTGTTAATATTTTGATGTGACTAAATGTTTAATATAACTATTGTTTAACATATTTAAATATTGTTTAACATATATTTAAATATTGTTTAACATATTTAAATATTGTTTAACATATATTTAAATAACAATATAGTAAGAAATTATCAATATTTATTTATATGTCAGGTGTCATGGACCGTACGTTACCACTCGAAGGTTAAGTGTGATTTTATCAGTTCTGCGGGAATTCCATCAACTCCAGCCGCTTTGTCTTTTTTGAAGTTATACTTCTTTAGGCGCGATTGAGGGTGAATTTATATTGATCTGCGCGCATGCGCACACCGACAGTTTGGTATTAGTCTTTATACGGGCTCTGATTGGGTGTTGAAATGATCTGTCAATAATTGTTCAATATGGAGGTTATCGGTAAACAAAAATGTTGTATAATATATTAGTTTTTATTGTTGTGAGGACAGAAATAAAATCAAATTTATAATTATAGTGACTTTTTAAATAGTTTTGAAAAGCCACAGGTACGTAATTCTAAATGTTTCAGTTGTATTCCAATAAAAAATTATCTTCATACCTATTTGGAAAATGTAAAAAAATAATGTACTTACCTCGTACTTGCTATGTTATACCCCTAGTAGGCAATGCTTTAATTTACATAATCTGATTACGAACAAACTTTCTACAAATTTTCATCTAATGTATCGTTTTCTTACTATATATATTGTTGTATTTTAATTCGACAAAAATCAAACTATTAGAAGTTCATATAAACAAAATGTCAAAAAGTTGTTCAGTTTGTGTATATTCCCACATGACGTATACGCGAAGGTGGTGCAGTTTGAAATCGCTTCGACTCTCGTACGGCGGGATACACGGGAAGTAGGTTCAAGCCCAATGCAAGTTATATCATTTTTTAATTTTTTTATAGATTTTATGATTGTAAGTATATTATTATATAATTTTTTTCAGAAAATACGTATTTCATTAAAATTTTTGGCAACAGTTATTGTTCAGAAATCATTTGTAGCATTTTTCAATGTGTTTGTGTGTGTTTTATTCTTTTATTTTTTTAATTTTTGGTATTGTTTTAATAAAAATTTTTGGAAAGTAGTAGAGAAACTGTTTCAAGTATACTGATTTCGTTGAGATCATATAATAGAAGTATAACTTCTTACGTGCGTACAAAGTACATACATTCTTTTTTTTTTAAGGTTTATAGCATACCTTATTTCGTCCTTTGTAAATTCGTCGTTTCTTAGGATAATGTTTCGTTTTTCTCTATTTCTTCCATCTCTATTTGTGATTCAATTCCTTCTTCATAGAGTTCTGCGAAGAATTGTGTCCATCTTTGGGCAATTTCTTTTTGAGTTGAGTGTTTCTCCTTTTCCCAATAGTCTCGTTCTTTGCTGGTTCTTACCCCCTTTAATTTGCTGCTTACTCTGCTTTTTCTGCCATTTGTTCCATATACAGCCCTTTATCTGTTTCGGCTTGTTTTTAACTTCTTTATTTTTTTCTGTGTATTTTTCGTGCATTTCTTTTCGTTTTGTTGGGTTTGTTGATCTGATCAATTAGGTTTTGATTGCTCTTCTTTCCTTGATTTTTGTTTTAGTGTCCAGCGTTATCCATGGTTGATCAGCTTTCCCCTTGTATCCTAATATCTTTTTCCCTGCTTTCATGTACGCGGTTTTATATATTTCCCATATACCTTCAATGCTAGATTTTCCTACTTGTTCCAAGTTTCCCACATTCCTCTCCAACGTTTCTTGGTATTTGTGTGTTATGCTAGAGTTTCTTAATTTATTTGTATTGAATTTTTTATGTTTTTGTTTGATTTATAATTAGCCTTGAGGCTAATTTTTATTTTTGCTCTCACTAATTCGTGGTCTGATGCACAGTCGGCTCCTCTCATAGCTCTCACATCTTATAAGGAATTTTTCCACTTCTTTTCAATGAGAATGTGGTCAATTTGGTTCTTAAGTTTTCCTCCTGGTGATGTCTATGTTGTTTTATGGATACCTTTATGTTGGAATAATGTTCCCCCAATCATCAAATCATTTGTCGAGCAAAGTTCTATTAATCTCGTGTCATTGTCATTCCTTTGTTCCATGCCATGAATCCCCATTACATGTTCTTTTCCATTATTATTAGATCCTACTTTGGCGTTCCAATCCTCCAAAACGATTTTGATATCCCGTTTGTATGTTTTTTGTATTTTTGCTAGCAACATATACATCTGGTCGTAGAACTCTTCCTTTGTTTTATTTCCTTGTTGATTTGTTGGAGCATACACATTAATTATTATTAAGTTTCTAAATTTGCTTTGAAATCTTCCCCATATAATTCTCTCAGACATTCTCCCACTCCAGCAATGCTTGGGCCGATGCTTTATTTAACATTAATTCCACCCCTTTTTCTTTGTCTGAGTTTATATCTTTGCCAGAATAGATGAAAGTAGTTCCACACTGTAATTGGATTCGTCCTGACCCATTCCATCCAGTTTCACTGATCCCTAGTATGCTTATGTTGTATCTACCCATTTCTGTTGCTATCTGATGTGCTTTACTTATTTCCGCCATTGTTCGTACATTCCAACAACCTATAAATATGTTTTCCCTTGTATCAATTTCCCCTTCTATTGATTTCCAAGTTTTGTTTCTGTTTCTTTTTTTCTTGCTATTTACCCTATTTCTCCCCACCTTGTCTGTTTTACTTGTTTGCAAAACCATACTCATATCCATTTCGCGCGATGTTGTCTCCGTATGTTGTTCTGGTTTTAATCTTAGTGTTTTGCTGAATAAGTTACTTTTATCATTTTTTCTCTTTGGTCATTTTCGCTGTGTGGAGATCTATCACTCATTGTTCTGGTTCTAGTTTTATCTATGGGAGTTTCTGTAATATTTTCCTTTCTTCGTTCATCCGTTGGCGTATTCCATGTTTTGACTTCTTCTGTTCCGTATTCATCTCCGTTTATTATTAGCTTGTTATATTTAATCTTCGCATTATATCCTTTTGTTCTTGTTTCTTTTATGTGCTTTAAAAGTATTTTTCTTTGTTTCAAGATGGTTTTTGGGTAATCCTCATTCACGAACCATTTTGTTCCTTTTAATTTCCCGCTTGCCTTTAGGATTTCCATTATTTACTTCTACTTGTTAGCTCAACAAGGACCGGTCTTTCCGAGTCTTTTCCTGTCCAAATTTTTCTCGCTAATCTTTTATGAATTCTTCCATGTTGTTACTATTTTATTGTGGGTTTAGGGAGAATTTCCAAAACGTTTGCGTCTCCTGCACAGTTACCGCCGAAAACCTGCTGCAATTCAGCCCTGGATGACCGCGAATAGCTTTTTTTAATTCATCCTATAAATACTGAATAGAATTGAGATCTGCGCTGCATGCGGGCCATTCTAATCTTATCAATCCAACCTCTATTTTATGAGTCAACCAGTGTTTTTATTTACAAAAAATGGTACAGCTCTTACAAGAAAATAAATATTCGGATAATTCAAAAAACAAAATTTTATTGATGCTTCCGGAATAATATGACAGGCTATGAAACAAAATCACCTCTTCCGTTTTTCCACAGAATGTTTTAAAGTTAGGAGAAAATACAACTTGATGGGGGTGAATGCAACACTTCTTGTAAAGACCCCACACCCCCGTATAATGCCACACCAGCAAAATTTTTGTATTACCGGAATAATACCAAACGATATCAATACATGTACCTAAAAGCTGGTGCAAGAATCTTGAAAATCGGGGTACAAATAATAACGTGGCGGAATTTTGTGCCAGTGGGTGTATGTACCTATAAATGCGTAGAAAAAAGTTACAGAACAATGTTTGCATTTGAAAATGAAATAATGGGGAAAATATCCCAAAAATGCTGTGAGCGGGGAACTTTGAAAAATCATATTTCGGAAACTGTAAATCATAGAAACTTCTGTCAAACGACATTTTAAAGAGGAAATATGGCAGTTTTTTTCTGTGAAGCAATGTTTATACCTAAATCCGTGTGCCCAATAAAGTGGAAAAAAATTATGGGACAAAAAACAAAATTACTTCCGTTCATGTTTTTTGAATATATTTTTGAAAAAAACATATATTTGACTGTGATATTTCGATAATAAATTTAATCTGGAACAATTTTTCTATAGACGTGTTTGTAGCAAGAATGCATCAACCTCACTCTTATATCCCTGTGCCTAGGGACTAGTTCACCCCTTTCTTAAAAACGCACCCTTTTACATGGTAGCACTCCGCGGTTTTTGAAGTTATACTTCTTTAGGCGCGATTGAGATTAACGGTGAATTTATATTGATCTGCGCGCATGCGTACACCGACAGTATGGTAGATAGATAGATAGATTTATTTAACTACTTTACAAAAATATTGTTTGTAGCAAGTCAAAATTACAAGGTAAATCAAAAAATTATAAAAATTACAAGATGTATAAAAGTAAAGGTGTATAAAATAGAAATATAAAACATAACTTATTAATATCACCAACAAGAAACATAGATTAACAAAAAATATTTTGTGTCACGGTAAGCATTTCAGTGGATGTTCTGCAATGCGTCATATATTCTTCCGAGCAATAAAAGCAATGCTTCAACAGATACCTTTTTATGACTTTTTTGAAACTGTTACAGCTTAGCTGTTTAATATCTTTTGGTAAAATATTGTAATAGTTATAATTAAGACAATTTTTATCTGAAAGACGCAATCTACAGCGATTTGTTCGCAAATAGTGAGAGTTTCGCGTAAGTTACGCCACTGGATTCTGCAGATTCTAGGATACTAGAATCTGCGTAATAATACCTTATAAATAGAGGGACTTTCATATCATAATAGCTTTTTGTTACTTGTATTCAACTTTTGCTTAACTTTGTTCAGTTTTGTTTAACACTTCTGTTGTTTCACATTTTTGATTTATATTTTGAAAATAAAATACTTTTTTAAAAACTCTTTCTCGAACATCAAATACATAATTGGCGCAGTCAGTAGGATACGTGCGGGATCGGAAAAGACAATTTTACGCATACAGTGATAGAACTTTTTCGGTCTTTGGTGTTTTACATCGCAGCGCGTATCGAAAGAATCTCTACCCTACAGTGGTATCCAGCGAGAAGCAGAGTTCCAGAAGAAGCAAAAGTTCGGAGAAGAGAACCAGGTGCTCCAGATAACTGTAAGTGCCTTTCCTTTTCGCCTTTCCTTTCATATCTTTGTGAGGAAAGATAGATTAATTTTTGAATTTTGAAAAAGAATACATTTTTGATACATTTCTGGTACATTTTTGATATATTTTTATACTGTTGCAAATATTGAATTTTATTGAATAATTTTTTGAAATATTTGAAAAATATTTATATTGCATATATATTTTTATTTATTTACATATTTGCTTACCCACAATTGTGTTAGATATTTTGAATTTATATTTTATCTGACAATATGGCTACTGCAGCTCAAGCTCAAACACAAACTCCCCTTAATTGGGATTTTCTCAAATCAAAACTAAAAAATATTAGACCCTACGACGGAGATTCGAATAATCTGAACAAATTTATCTCAAGATGCGATGAATTAATGCGAACATATACTGTATATAAGGATGCAGATTTAAATAAACATATTTTGGAATGCATACAGGATAAACTAGTTGGAAAAGCAGAAGCACTAGTAGGAAATCGCATGGAATTAACGGCATGGGATAGTATAAAGAAAGCATTACAACAATGCTTCGCAGATAGACGTGATTTAGACTGCTTAATGCAAGAACTGACACGAACAAAACCATATAAAAGTGAAAGCCTCCATAATTTTGGAACAAGGATACAACTCTTAAGAAGTAATGTAGCACAAAGAATAAGTAACGATACTAGTATAGAACTTGCAGATAAAGTATGCCAAATTAACCATTGCGACAAGATCGCACTAAACACTTTTATTGCGGGATGTACAGGTGTTCTTAAAAATAATATGCACCTTAAGAAACCAAATTCTCTTGAAGATGCCATTGCATATGTCGACGAGTTTCATAATTTTGAAAATTTATATGGACATTCCAGTAATAATTTTCCAAAAAATAATCATAATTTTAAGCCACACAATTCTTTTAATCAGTCTAGCAGGCAAACTCAACCTAACAACTATTATCGACCCTTAAGTTCGAACCCCACACATCAATACCAAACAAATCCAAACTTTACTTATCAAAATCAAAACCCTTTCAATTCTAATTATTTTAATCGTAATCAAGGTTATCAAAACCAAAATCCTTCAGGACCCCGACATTTTGAAAATCGTTCCACATCTCAGAATCGTTCCACAAACTTTCGACCAGAAAGTAATGTCTTCAGGCCCAACCGAATTCCTAATGATAGGTTGCCTAAGCCACAACTGATGACTATAGCATCCAGAAATACATTAAATTCAAACTCTAGATCAAATTCCAATAATATAATAATTATCGAAAAAATTATTTCCCAAGAAGAATTCCCGATACTATAGCTGAAGAGCGATACACAAATAATTATCAAAACGAAAATATTAATTCAAGAGAGCCTCAACATGCTAGTCTGACTATTTGACTATTTTAGAAATCCCGAGTATGATGATGATCAAAATTTTTATATGGAAGCATTGGAAAGAAAACCGTCAACAGAAATATTTCAATAATCCCCTACCATATATTGAAGTAGGAAATTCAAAAATAAAATTATTGATTGATACCGGTAGTGCCAGGTCCTTTCTACGACCAAGTATTGCAAAAAAATATTTTCCTAATTGCATCTACCAGTCAAATGTAGATATAAAAACGGTTCTTAATAGTAAGACTATCAAATATCAAGCCGAAATACCAGCATTTCCAGAATTCGGAAGTGACTTTTATATCAATTATGTCCTATATGATTTTCACGAATATTTTGATGGAATCTTAGGATTAGAAGATATGATGAGAATGAATTTAGTTATAGATTTAACTAATAAACTAATTTATAACAACAATGTGATGATACCGATTAATTTATATCATCAAAAAATGACGAGTAATAATATAAGAGAAGAAATGTATAATAATGAGAACAGAAGATACAATAAAAATCAACATAGAAGAAATAATGGAAATAAAAGCAGAACATATAGAGGGTATAATAATTATAATGAAGGAATATATAATCAAAATTATGGTAAATATAACGATAATGGAAGAAGATATTATAATAATAATGATAGAAGGTATAATGGAAATAAAAGAAGAATATATATAGACGATATAACAAAAATACGAGAAGAACATATACAAGATATAATGAAAATAAAAGAAACATATACAGGGTGTCCAGAAACTCTACCGACAAACGAAGACAGGAGATTCCTCAGATAATTTTAAGATAATTTAACCCAATTCACCTAGTCCGAAAATGCTTCCTAAGGGAGCTAGAGCTCTTTGAAGATGGCGTCATGTAATTAGTTTTTCTTAAATACCTCCAGAAGGCTTCTATTTAGAAAAACGAAAATTGGTATACACATTTACTTTCCAGAAATGAATCGATTCCATCTATTGCTAATTTCTAGTACAGGTCATAGGCGTCCGTTTTGGGTAGGGCAACGGTTATTTTATCGCCTAACTTTTTTGTCTTTAATTTTTAAGCATTTTTGACTCTGAATTATTTAATTGTGAGTTATTCTAGTACTAAAAGGTACTCTTAGTTTAAGTCGATAGGACACACCGTTTTCTAGAAAAATCGATTTGAAAATTTTTCGTTCCTTGAATTTAAAAAAAAAAAGATTAAAAAAAACTATTTAGAAAGATGAAAACTGGTACATTTATTTATATTCCAGAGATTAATCGATTTCATTAATGGCGAATTTCTAGTACCGGTCATAGGCGTCCGTTTTGGGTAGGTCAACAGTTATTTTATAGCATACCTTTATTGTCTTTAATTTTTAAGTATTTTTGACACGAGCTTATTCAGTTATGAGATATTCGAGTACTAAAAGTTACTCTTGCTTTAAGTTGGTAAAATACATCGTTTTTTTTTAAATTCTTTTAACTTTTTTTTTCAAATTCCCAAAACTAAAAACTTTCAAATAGATTTTTCTAGAAAACGGTGTATCCTATCGACTTAAAGTAAGAGTACCTTTTAGTACTAGAATACCTCATAATTTAATAATAGAGTATCAAAAATGCTTAAAAGTTGAAGACAAAAAAGTTATGCAATAAAATAACCGTTGCCCTACCCAAAACGTACGCCTATGACCGGTACTAGAAATTCGCAATGGATGGAATTGATTCATTTCAGGAAAGTAAATAAATATACCAATTTTCGTTTTTCTAAATAGAAGCGTTCTGGAGGTATTTAAGAAAAACTAATTACATTGCGCCATCTTCAAAGAGCTCTAGCTCCCTTAGGAAGCATTTTCGGACTAGGTGAATTGGGTTAAATTGTCATAAAATTATTTGAGGAATCTCCTGTCTTCGTTTGTCGGTAGAGTTTCTGGACACCCTGTATAATCATGAACATTTTCTAGACCAAACTTCAAGAAATATCATTGCAACGAAGAATACGAAGCCATAAGTAAATTATGTAATAAGGACAGATATTGTTTATACAAACTCGGAACGCCCTAGGTTTTACGATTAAAATAAAGCATAAAATAGATTTAACTAATGATACCCCATTTTATACAAGAAACTATAAATATCCAGAAGTTTATAAGAAATAAGTTAGCAGACAAATAAACGACATGTTAAAAATGGAATAATACAAGAACCAAATCTTACTAACTTATGGAGAAATTAACGAAATAAAAACTAAAAGAGAAAAGATATTCGACAACACAAGACTATTTGTTATTTTACCTCAAAGAGATCTGCAAAAAGGAATAATAAATTTTGTAAAAGATTATATAGACCCAAGAAAATTATACGCCTTGTATTTTAGAGCACCGCTATCACCTGAAACATTTGTAGTTTCATTACAAAATTATTTTAAAAATTCTGCATTTAAATTTGTACACTGTACAAAAATATTAGATAATATTGAGACTACCGACGAACAAAAAGAAAAACTTAATTATTATCATGTTTATAAAAAAGGACATCGTGGCATGAATGAGCTAAAAATGTCATTAAGTTCACGATACTACTGGCCCAATATGTCAGAAGATATAGAACAATATGTCAATAATTGTGAAGTTTGTTTAAAAAATAAATATGATAGAAACCCACCAGTCATTTAATCTTACGCCAACGGCTTCTAAGCCATTTGATCACATTCATATGGATGTATTTAGAATATCCAATACCCCATTTCTTACAATAATCGACACATTTTCTCGATACGGACAAGCATATCAAATTCCCAGCATTAGTGGAATTTCAATAGTCGATGGTTTATTAAACTACATCACACATCATGGTTTACCCTATAAAATAACAACCGACTCCGGCACTGAATTCAAAAATTATGACTTAGAAGATTTTTGCAAATTACATAAAATAGAATTACATTTTACTACTCCTAAAAATAGTAATTCGAATTCTCCGGTAGAACGCTTTTATTCTTCCTTAATAGAACATTTTAGATGCCTTAAAGAAACAAATAAAGACATGTCAGTTGAACAATTAATGAAACATTGTATATTATCATATAATAATTCCATTCATTCTGTAACTAAATTTACGCCGTTCGAAATTATAAAAGGGCATATAAATAACCCAGATCCATTCGATAACAACGATCATCTTATTTTATCACAATACGTGCAAAATCATAAAGAACAATGCAAGATATTATAGGGGAAAATACATGAAAGGAATGCCAACGTGAAAAGTCAGCAGATAGATAAACGCAATTTATCGAGGTCAGAACCTGATGAATACACAAATGAAGACAAAGCCTATATTAAAAGTGGAAACCGTAGCAAGGCACTTCCTAAGTTTAAACAAACAACTATTATTAAAGGTGATAAGCTGACATTACAGACTGATAAAGGGGTTTATCACAAAAGCACAGCTCACAAACCAAGATCTAATAGAAAAAACTTTTTGCAGGTTCAACAAAATGAAGACGATAATCGTGTTGACTCTGATACAAGTGATATACCGGACGTCTCACCAGGTTAAAGGAGATGACATCGATATCAATATAACGCCCCTTGAAAACCTTTTACTCCCAATTAAATTAGGCACATGTAGATTAATTTATAGTAAACATACATTTATCCATTATATTAACTTAAACGAAATAGTTAGGCAAGTAGAATCTCTTAAAGATAATTATCAAATAATAAAAACTAGTGTAGTCAAAGTTAATGCCTCAAATCCTATTTCATACCATGGATTGGCAGAAAACATGTTAGAAAGAACAGAAGTTTTAATTAATACATTAGAGAAAAAATTAGAAAATATCTATCCCCATATTCGATCAAAAAGAGGCCTAATTGATGGCATAGGTAAAGTTAATAAATACTTATTTGCAAACTTAGATTCAGATGATGGAGATAGATATGATAAAGCGATAGAAGTCCTGGAAAATAATCAGAAACATTATCCATGAGACGAACTTACAAATATCTTTGTATAAAAAACTAATCGATCACTACAACAAATCTTTATCGACACTTTGGCAAAACCAAGAAAAACTGCAACGTAACTTACAGAAATTCCACTTAGAAATCCAAAACACTATAAATACTTTAGGAAATTATATTACTTTTCAAGGTACCATAAGTCAGATAAATTTAGATTGCCAAAATAGATTTTATTGAGAATATCGCAAACGGAATTATGTTGTCCAAATTAAACTCATTGCATAGTTCAATTATTTCAAGTAAGGAAATTCAAGACATGATTGAATATTTGCACAGTATTTATCAACCTTCTCAAATCCCCAAATTTACAAATATTTTAAAATATTAGATGCTATTAGGGACACAAGTAACTTTTTCAAGTTCAAAACTGATCTTTGCTACTCACATTCCTATCCTAAAACCAGAAGTCCTTAATTTTTATCATATATACCCAATAATCCAAAAGAACAAAATTTATACTCCCACATACCCTTATTTGGCACGAACCTCCGACGAAATGCACTTACAAAAAGACGAATGCCCAATTTTAGAAGAAATATATTATTGTAAAGAAGACCAAAACAACGGAACGAGAATGAAATAGAATTACAAGAAGATTCCGGCTTTGAAGAAGAAGATCCAGCAACCAGCAACCAGCATCCCAAAAATAACTCCATTATTTTTCGGATTCAGTGAGGAAGGAGTTACGCCACTGGATTCTGCAGATTCTAGGATACTAGAATCTGCGCAATAATACCTTATAAATAGAGGGACTTTCATATCATAATAGCTTTTTGTTACTTGTATTCAATTTTTGCTTAACTTTGTTCAGTTTTGTTTAACACTTCTGTTGTTTCACATTTTTGATTTATATTTTGAAAATAAAATACTTTTTTAAAAACTCCTTCTCGAACATCAAATACATAATTCGTATTGTGAACGTGAACATCAGACTGCTTTATTAAATGGGCCCGTTTTCTGAGCTCTGTGAAGTTGGCACCTCTAAATACGATTTTTTCAAAAATGTTTGTTTTTTTTAATTGTCCATCAAATGTCCACTCTTGTCCAGTAAAAATTTTTTTTGTCCACCTTTTGTTTACGAGATACTAAAAAAACGTGAAATAAGGCCCAACACCCCGAAGTCAAAAAAACGTCGTAAAAACTGATACGTTTGATTGTCCAACTGTTGTCCACACTTGTCCAGGCATTTTTTTTAATTGTCCACCTTTTATTTATTTAAATTAGCAATAATCATCGTTTGTTAAGTAGTAAAAATGCCAAAAAATGAGAATTTTTGGAAATTTTTTTTTCACGTTTGATTGTCCATCGAATGTCCACCCTTGTCCAGCAAAAAATTTTTTTTGTCCACCTTTTGTTTACGAGATACTAAAAAAACGTGAAATAAGGACCAACACCCCGAAGTCAAAGAAACGTCGTAAAAACTGATACGTTTGATTGTCCAACTGTTGTCCACACTTGGCCAGGCATTTTTTTTAATTGTCCACCTTTTATTTATTTAAATTAGCAATAATCATCGTTTGTTAAGTAGTAAAAATGCCAAAAAATGAGAATTTTTGGAAATTTTTTTCACGTTTGATTGTCCATCGAATGTTCACCCGTGTCCAGCAAAAATTTTTTTTGTCCATCGAATGTTCACCCGTGTCCAGCAAACATTTTTTTTTGTCCACCTTTTGTTTACGAGATACTAAAAAAACGTGAAATAAGGCCCAACACCCCGAAGTAAAAAAAACGTCGTAAAAACTGATACGTTTGATTGTCCAACTGTTGTCCACACTTGTCCAGGCATTTTTTTAATTGTCCACCTTTTATTTATTTAATTTAGCAATTATTATCGTTTTTAAGTAGTAAAAATGCCAAAAAATGAGAATTTTTGGAAATTTTTTTCACGTTTGATTGTCCATCAAATGTCCACCCTTGTCCAGCAAAAATTTTTTTTGTCCACCTTTTGTTTACGAGATACTAAAAAAACGTGAAATAAGGCCCAACACCCCGAAGTCAAAAAACGCCGTAAAAACTGATACGTTTGATTGTCCAACTGTTGTCCACACTTGTCCAGGCATTTTTTTTAATTGTCCACCTTTTGTTTATTTAAATTAGCAATAATTATTGTTTGTTAGTAAAAATGCCAAAAAATGAGAATTTCTCATTTCGTCTTCTGTGATTGGTAGATGCCGCGTCAAAGAATATCGATCTCCTTCCACTCATTCGCTTTCTGTTCTATGCGTCTCACTCGCACTGCAGCAGCCTCTGTGTCCCCTTAAGATGGGACATATTGCTTGCACCAGGAATTTGATTAAAACTTGCAGTTTACATTTTTCGTTTATTAAAACATTTATCACCGACACTATTACTATTTTCTATAAACTTATAGAAAAATGAAATGTTGAATGTTTACAAAAATCCTACAGAAGTATATCAATAAAACTTATTAATTGTTAGTCTAATTGTCTATTTCTCCGTGATTCTCAAACCTATAGTTAAAAACGATATTTTATTTAACAATGTGTGAAAATGCGAATATAACCTTTCCTACACGGCGTTGAATAAAAATATCATTTTTTGGATTTCGCATTCATGATCCATTGTTGCTACCAAATTAAAAAATATTGCTGAGAAAAAACCAATTTTTCACAAGTAATGAAAATGTCTGAACACGAATGGACAACTTTTGGACAATCCAAAGCTGTTAGTCCTGACAACTTTTTCTCGAATTCGGAAACTTGTACTCCTTTTCCCTGTCCAAAAAATTTTTTTCAACTATTTTTTTCAAAAAAGATGGACAAAAAAAACTTTTTGTTGGACAAGGGTGGACATTCGACGGACAATCAAACGTGAAAAAAGATTTCCAAAAATTCTAAATTTTTGGCATTTTTACTAACAAACAATAATTATTGCTAATTTAAATAAACAAAAGGTGGACAATTAAAAAAAATGCCTGGACAAGTGTGGACAACAGTTGGACAATCAAACGTATCAGTTTTTACGACGTTTTTTTGACTTCGGGGTGTTGGGCCTTATTTCACGTTTTTTTAGTATCACGTAAACAAAAGGTGGACAAAAAAAATTTTTTGTTGGACAAGGGTGGACATTCAATGGACAATCAAACGTGAAAAAAAATTTCCAAAAATTCTCATTTTTTGGCATTTTTACTATTTAACAAACGATAATTATTGCTAATTTAAATAAATAAAAGGTGGACAATTAAAACAAATGCCTGGACAAGTGTGGACAACAGTTGGACAATCAAACGTATCAGTTTTTACGACGTTTTTTTGACTTCGGGGTGTTGGGCCTTATTTCACGTTTTTTTAGTATCTCGTAAACAAAAGGTGGACAAAAAAAATTTTTGCTGGACAAGGGTGGACATTCGATGGACAATCAAACGTGAAAAAAAATTCCAAAAATTCTCATTTTTTGGCATTTTTACTAACAAACGATAATTATTGCTAATTTAAATAAATAAAAGGTGGACAATTTAAAAAATGCCTGGACAAGTGTGGACAACAGTTGGACAATCAAACGTATTAGTTTTTACGACGTTTTTTTGACTTCGGGGTGTTGGGCCTTATTTCACGTTTTTTTAGTATCTCGTAAACAAAAGGTGGACAAAAAAAATTTTTTACTGGACAAGAGTGGACATTTGATGGACAATTAAAAAAACAAAAATTTTTGAAAAAATCGTATTTAGAGGTGCTAACTTCACAGGGCTCGTTTTCTGTGAATTTCAGTCAGAACTTGATATATCAACAGAGTAGGTAGCGGCATAATTTTTAATTTAATGAAGAGAGGTCGGCAATGTTCCAGATATCTAACCCGTGCTAAAATTCGGATAGCTTTCTTTTGCATCCTGAAAATTTGAAGAGCATTTGTTGAATTGCCCCATAAGATTAATCCATAGCTTAGGTGCGAGTGAAATAAAGAAAAATATGTCATCTTCAATGTCTCAAAGTTGACAACCCTTGCTAGTTGACGAATAAGAAACAATGAACTAGAGAGCTTCCTCTTTACTTGTGAAATATGAGCCGACCAGTTCAATCGATTGTCTATGGTTATTCCTAATAGTTTAGCAGTCTCTTTTTCATCTGGATCGCCATGTAAACCACTTGCAGATATAATCAAGTCCTGCGTTTTTTCAGTATTAAGTTTTAGTTTGTTCGCAGCAAACCATGTACTAGATTTATCAGAAACTTCCTCGTAAGCCATTTTTAAATCCTCATTATTATTACCTGATATTATGTATGTCGTATCATCCGCAAATTGTACTGATTTGTACGGAGATATGAAATGAGGCAAATCGTTGACATATATAATGAATAAAAGAGGTCCCAAGACCGAACCTTGTGGGACTCCATGTTTTACGGGTCGAAAATCGGAGAGATGACCTTTAGACACAACAGCCTGATGTCTGCCACATAGGTACGAAGAGATAAGCTTAAGAGGGATACCTCTGATTCCATAATAATTTAATTTGTGGAGCAAAATGTCATGTGAAACGCAGTCAAAAGCCTTCGACAAATCGCAGAGAGAAATTGCTAAGCGATTGCCACGTTCAAGTCTCTCAATCACCTCGCTCACAATATTATATACCGCGTTTGTAGTAGAACGAGCACTTCTGAATCCATATTGCGAGTTGCTAAAATAACTTTTAGACTCAAAATAAGAATATAATTGTTGTTTGATCACCTCTTCAATCACTTTCCCGAATGTAGAAACAATACTTATGGGCCTGTAATTGTCAGTTTTCGAGGAATCACCTTTTTTATAGATAGGTAGTACCTTTGAGTACTTAAGTGCTCCTGGAAATACTCCAGTTGATACAATTAAGTTAATAAGATGAGTGAAAGGTGTTAAAACTATTTGGTAAGTTTTTTTTAAAATCTTGCTATTAATTTCGTGAACGTCCTTACAATTGGAATTATTAAGAGATTTAAGTATTTGAGAGATCTCATCTTCCACAACGGGTCGGAAACAAAAGGACTTGCTCGGGGAAGGATAATTTCTGTAACTGAAGAGGATATCGTTATTAATAGTGGGAAGGGATGTAATTATGTTCTCTGTGATTGTAATAAAAAATTGATTTATTTCGTCTGGAGATAAATCTGGTTGTACCGAACTGGATCTTGTATTGCCTCTTTCGAAGTTTAATATTTTCCAGTAGTCTCTGGGTTTATTATTGGAGTAAATAATAAAATCAGAGTAGACCGACTTTTTAGCATTTTTTAACTGCCGATTATATTCATATTTTTGTTGTTTATATAGTTTGAAAATATCGGGATCCTTAGTGACATCTGTAATGTGCTTAATTAGAGAAAGATTAGATCTGTATGCCCTTAATTCGTCATTAAACCATTGCACGGGTGTTATTTTAGCAGTTTGTCGTACTTTTTTTAATGGAAAAAACTTTAATATTAAGTTGTTATAAGTTTCAGTTAGAAAGAACGTCAAAACATCGGGATCGTTATTGGTATCATAGAAAAAGTCCATCTTTGTACTAGCTAGTGCATATTTAAGCTTCTGCAAACCAGAAGAAGTAATAGACCGTTGAAGTGATTGATTAGTGTCAACAACTTTAAGCTCAGAATCAATAGATATAAATTGTGCTCGATGGTCAGAGAAACAAGGTTCAAATACGTCCACTCTGTAGATATTTTCAGAAAAATTCGTCATAATGTTATCGATGCAACTACTGGACTGAGATGTGATTCTAGTATAATCGTTTATCGTTATTTCTAGACCAAAAGACATTAACAGATTTTGAATATCATAAGAAGAGTCAGATTTAATTTTAAAATTTATATTAAAATTTATATTTTAAAATTTTAATTTTAACCGGTAACTTAACTGGTATTTTAACTGGTATTTTAACTGGTATTAGTCGTTATACGGGCTCTGATTGGGTGTTGAAATGATCTGTCAATAATAAATAATTGTTCAATATGAAGGTAAACAAATGTATAATATATTAGTTTTATTGTTGTGAGGACAGAAACAAAAAAGTTTATAATTGTAGTGACTTTTAAATAGTTTTTAAAGCAACAGGTACGTAATAATTGTAAATGTATCATAGGTACCTACCTATTTGAACCTACCAAAATACATAGTATGTAATACTTTTATTTACATAATTTGATTACCATCAAAATTTTTATCAATATTCACCTAATATATTGTTTTCTTACTCTATGTTTTGTTGTATTTTTTCAATTCTATATCATTTCAATTCAAAATCAAAATAATTTGATTTATGTAATTCAAAAATGTCAAAAGTTTAATCCGTTTAGTTAGTCGATCTTCGCACATAATGACACGTTGTCTCTGTGGCGAAGCGTTTAATGCGAATGAACCCCAATACAACGCCAATACCAACCGCGCTGATAAGTTGGTTCGAATCCCAATAGAAACTTTTATTTTTTTTATTTTTTTTTACATTTTATGATTGTAAGTATATTTATTATATAATTTTATTTTCAGAAAATACGTAATTAGTTAAAAAAATTCCGACAATTAATGTTCAGAAATCATTTGTGGCGTTTTTAATGTGTTTGTGTGTGTTTTATTCTTTTATTATTTTAATTTTTGGCACTGTTTTAATAAAAATGTTTGAGAAGTAGTACGTATAAATTAGTTTAATATTTAAATAAAATAAAAAGTATATTAATTTCTTTTATAATCATATACAGTACAACCTGCCATATCCGGACCTGTCATATCGGGACTTCCCCATATCCGGACGGTTCTGCGCCGTCCGGATCTACCGAAATCTACCGAGAAAGGCAATCCTGCTGTTGGACAACGCACTAAAAGAAGAACTAAAAGATGGCGAAATAATGTATTATGGAATCTATAAAACGTGTCTATCGACGAAAGTTATTGACGGCGTTGATTACTGGAATATATGAAGGAGAAAACGTTTCAGAGACTGTAAAAGAAGTAGTGGTCTTGATATCCGGATTTTTTCATATCCGGATCGGTCTGTCGCCACATTGATCCGGATATGGCAGGTTTTACTGTAATCATATAATAGAAGTATAACTTCTTACGTGCGTACAAAGTACACAACACATTCTTTTTTTCATATTTAGAAGTCCATTGACCATATGAAACAATAAAACCCCGTTAGCGTTGTAGTTTCTTTCTAAAGTACATATTCAAGAGCCTATATTGGCAGAACGAACGGAACAGAATAAATTAATAGATACTCACCTGTAAGTTTTACAGTGAGGATTTTTCTTTTTTTATGTAAAGCCTTACGGTCGTCAGAGAACTCCTTATTGAACGTTGCGAACTCCAAATCTTCCATACGTTCTCTGACGTTCCATAGGTTTAAATAGAGCCGCCCCTCAATGTCCTTTATTTTTTTGCCATTATTGTAGTTTTTTAAGAAATCCAAGCTAAAAATATAATTCAAAATCTTTTAATCCTACAAACACATATAGATTATGTATATAGTTCTTCCGCTCACTATTCCCATGCGTCACGATTCATTTTCAAATAAGTTCAATCAAAACATAAAGTGAAACGTACCTCGATGTGTAGTATTGATACGTACCGCGAGAGTGCCAGTGGTAATAATTATGAAATGGATATTAGGGAGTTTTTGTTGCTACGTAACGTACACATCTCCGTATACGTAAAGCAACTAACGTGTCGTAGAGGATGAATGTTAAAATAGGTAGTTTTTGTAACTGCCTTAACGTAACGTAAAGCAAATCGTAAAGTCATTTTTAAATTCCGTTGACATTTAAAAAAATAAAACAATGTTCACACAATATACAATTAATATACAAATGTAAAAAAAGATAAATGAATGATGAAATTGTATGGTTTTAATTGCTTCTATTTAAATATAAAAATATTATTTTTCCATAGGTTAAAATTTTTTAATTTTTGTTTATACCTACTTTTTAGTTGTAAATTATTGTATACCTACATTAGAATTCCAGTAGGTATAATGTAAATAGTGTGGTAATATTTATTTGAAAATGTTACTGAAACTAGGTCATTTGTTTATCTAGTTATTAATTGTGGTGATCACTGTATTTCTTAAATTAATACAAGATTTGTTTATTTTGCTTTATTAATAGACAACTTAAAAACAATAAAATTTTAAATCTATTATGAAGTTCCAATTTCCAATTACAAACACAGAATAATTTTACTCAAATAGAGTAAACCAATAACCAATATAACCTTAAAATGTTTATAAACGGGTAGTGCGCTGATGAAATGTTCATTTGGTAGGTAATCGGGCAAGATCCTCGTGTGCATTCGGTGACTTTCGGCTCGATAGGGATGCGTATGAACCTAACGTACCAGCCCGTAACCTTAGGTAATACGTATCGCGATACGGGAGTTCAACCATTAATGCGCAAGCGTATATGTCAAAAAGATGCGTTACGTTTACGTATTTGTGTGCACAAAAACTCCCTATTATCTTTTTTCACTATTGAGGATATTGAAGGACTCAACATTAAACAGTTTGAACGCCATACAGACTATTACTAAAGTTTGTTTTTAAACCGAAAGGAATAAACTAATAAAAAAATTTTTTTAGGAAACGCTTTTCTTTAGTTACGAGTGACTAAAATTAAAAATATTATAAAAAAATCAACTAAAAAGCAAAAAATAAAAAAATTCGAACACATTCGTTAAAGAAAAGCGTGGGGCGAAAACCGTTTATTCGATGAAGATGCGCCCCACGCTTTTCTTTAACGAATGTGTTTGAATTTTTTTTATTTTTTGCTTTTTAGTTGATTTTTTTATAATATTTTTAATTTTAGTCACTCGTAACTAAAGAAAAGCGTTTCCTAAAAAATTTTTTTTATATTTTTCTATTTTTTACTTTTTAGTCTTACAGTTTTCAAACATTAAAATATATCATCATGTTTATTAAAATATATGTATAAAACATGACATGATTAACAAACATGAAAATTAGTCGGAATCGGCAAAAAAAAAATCTCTATTGTTTATTTATGAAGCATAATGAAAACAATTAACGTAAAAAGTTAAATTATGTATAGTTCATATAACTAGCTACAATCTCTAAAACTTTCAAGTTTCTTCATTATAAAAAACAAGGGAATTTAAGCATTTTCTATTAAAATCGTGTTTTTTTATTTAAACAATTAATAAACATAAAAAACATTTTATTGACTATTCGTGTATTGTTCCTGCGAATACATATGTCTGCAAATTTTCATTCATTTTCATTGAAGAAAAGGCAGTCAAATTAACGTCTAAATATTTGACACAAACGATTGAACTAAAGAAAAGTGTTTAATAATAAATTACATACATTCTTCTTTTTTGTCAAATAATTTAATAAAATTTTTTTTTGGACACCCTGTACAAATAATTATATAAATTTTTATATTACTGAATACAGAATTGAATGACCTTTCAAATGAGCTATCGCATGTCCCCTATTCTCATTTAAAAAAAATCATCGATTACGTCATCGCGCCAAGATGGATGACGTCACTAGTATGACATATATGTCAAAATATCGTAATTTAAAAATAAAAATCGACTTCTTTCGGGATTTTTCCTTAAAGTCGCCTTTTTACGAAATAACGAATTTATTCCTTTCATTTGCATCGTACTGTATAAACAAATATATGAATGTTCAAAATTTAAAACTTTATTGTTTATTTATGACGCATAACGTAAACAATTAACGTAAAAAGTGAAATTATGTATAGTTCATATCATTAGCTACAATCCGTAAAAGTTTCAAGTTTCTACATTGTAAAAAACAAGTGAATTTAAGCCTTTTTCCATTAAAATTGTTTTTTTTTATTTAAACAATTAATAAACATAAACAAAAATTTTTTGTTGTCTATTCGTGTATTGTTCCCGTGAATGCATATGTCTGCAAATTTTCATTCATTTGCATGGAAGAAAAGGTAGTCAAATTAACATCCAAAATTTGACGCAATCTATTGAACTAAATAAAAGCGTTTAAAAAGATAGATTCACACCCAAGAAAGGCACTAGAAAATATATACGACGTATACTAACCCGTCGCTACACAGTTTTAAAAGAACTGTTTTTTATACCCGTACCTCAGAACAAAAGTGTATTAAGTCACAAAATGTAAATTTTACAGGAGAGCGAAAATAAAAATTATTTTTAGTGTTTTGTAACATTTTCCATATAATACATTAAATTTTATTTAGCAAATTCTTATAAATATGAATAATTATCATTGTTCTTTTTACCACTAAAAAGAAATTTTTTTGAAAATTACTCTTTTTGGAAAAAATACACATTTTCGCTCTGAAAAAAAAATTTTTGACTGTGACTTAATATTACTTTTGCCACCTATCCTATTAGCCCAGTGAATGAACGGGAAATGGATAAATTGATTGATTTTAAGCAACTTTTGTTCTATAGAGTTTTTTACTTAAGTCAATACTTTTCGAGTTATTTGCCATTGAAAATGTTGATTTTTCGACAAAAAAACTACGTTTTCAGACAGTTTTTCGCAAATAAATCAAAAAAATATCCTCACCAAAAGTGTAGCTTATAAAAAACCCAAAAAAAATGGTGTATCAGTAAAGTCTATCAATCAAATAAAAACAAAGTTGTAACTCATGAAAAATACATTCTTATTCGTCTAATTCCAAACAGAATATTTCAAGGTGAAACCACCGAAAAATTAAGCACTTTTCGGGAAAAACAAATTTAAACTTTTTTAAAGTGTTTATAAAAAGCTTTGTTTTAATTGTTAACAAAAGTTTTAGCATTAAAAATAAGCGAGTTACGCTCAAAATAAAGTTGGCCCTCTTTTTTTTGTAAAAAATCATGAAAATCTCGCCGTGTTTAGCTCCCCAAATGAAATTAATCGCTACTGCTTTACAAACAATTTACTTGCCTATCTATTTTTTATATGATCTGTCAGTCTCACCGGTTTAAAGTGTTTATTTTTATAAGGGTTATAATTGACAAATCTTGAATGGGTCACTATTCACGAGTGTTTGCAAATTTTGAACAGCCATATCTTAACCAATTTTTGTCTTACGGAGAAATAAAATAAAACTAGTATATTTATAATAGCAAAGCATACATTTTTTACTTTTTAAGATTTTTCTTATCACTAATACATTTTAAGTTATTTTGAAAAAATGAAATTTTTCAAAAGTTTTTAGAAAAATTTTGTTAATATAAAACCAAATGTTTTCAAAAATAAGCACTTCAAACCAACCAAACTTACCGATCATATAAACAATACACATACAGTTAAAATAGATGGTAAAGCCAAACGATTAATTTCATTTAGGGTGCTAAATAGAGGGAGGTTTTCACGATTTTTTTTTTACCAAAAAAGGGGCCAACTTTTTTTTTCAGTGTAACTCGTTTATTTTTGATGCTGTAAACTTTTGTAAAAAAACAAATAATAAGCTTATTTTCGATACTTTAAAAATGTTAATAAGATTTTCCCGAAAAACGTCTCTTTCTTCGGTGATTTTGCGTTGAATTATTCGATTTTAAATTAGACGAATAAGAACGTATTTTTCATGAGCTACAACTTTGCTTCTACTCAATTTGTAGACTTTACTTTACACCATTTTTTTCGTTTTTTTATAGGCTACACTTATGCTAAAAATATTTTTTTCGATGAAATATTTAGTTTTTGAGTTATTTGGGAAAAACGGTCTGAAAACGTAGTTTTTTTGTCGAAAAATCAACATTTTAAATCGCGAATAACTCGAAAAGTATTGACTTACGTAAAAAACTTTATAGAACAAAAAGTGCTTAAAATAAGTCAATTTATCCATTTTCGGCCTTATTTTAAACACACGTTTTTCACCCCCGAGAAGGGGTAAATGTCACCCCCCAAGTAAAAGCAACCAACGGCACAAATTCAACTTTGAATTGGAGGGTAAGTAGAACCTAAATCCAAATTTTCATGCAATTCGGAGTTGCCCCTGGAAATTACACTCCAAAACGGTCATTTATTGGGCTATATGGCAAAGACCGAAAAATATCATACCTATTTTACAAAATTAAGGAAATGTTTGGATATAAAGAACTAAAAATATTATACGGACGTATTTGTGACAAAACCATTAGTACGAGTACTACAAAAACTTCTTAAAAAGTCGAATTAAAAAAACAGAAATGGTTGTAAAGCAATTGTATCTTTATTAACTAAAAAAAATTAACAATAACTTTTTGAAGTTCTTAAAAAAATAATTAAAAACTTAACAAATGCAGGGCTACTGCCGCTATATCAGCAACTTGAATTGTGTCTTTATGCACTAGGGTCTGAAAAAATCGTGAATCCTCGCTGGAACCCACTTTAGTAGAAGATCATTGAATTTTTTAGTACTTATCGGATTTAAGTTATCTCTTAACGAAATCAGAGAATCTTCTACAGATTGATGATTTCTTCTACTAACTCTTCGGTTAAGTCTACACTCTTAAATTACAAATCGAAGTCTGTTTTAAAGTACAGAATCCCAGGATTTTCTTGTCTGAATTCTGAATTACATACATACTGTTTGTGAAATTAAATTTTTTTCATTATTGTCAGTTTTATTTTTATTTTGAAACGGCGAAACGTAAGAATTGCACAGTTTATTAAAGTCTTTAAGATTAGAAATTGCCATTTCATACACTTTGAAATATTTGTTTTTTTCCGAAAATTTTAGCCAATTGTAACCAATCCTATGGAGTAGATAAAAATTTGAAAATTGGGGCATTTTTTAGCCTCTCGTTCCATAACTGAGTGTATACTGTCCACCTTCATGTGCGTATGTCCTCGCAAAAGGAATGTGTGAGTGATTTCTTTTATATGTGGATATCTCGAAAATAGATAAAGTAGCACATAATTATTTGTAAGTTTCGGTTTTGGGTTGAGCAATTATTGGTCCAAATAACAATCGAAGTTGTGCTTTGAGGTAATGCATGAATGTATTGGACCAAGCATGAGGCCATTTCGTTTCCACCTCAAACAGCAATTGATTCATCCCACATTAGACAATTCGCCTGTTTTTCCGTTTAATCATAAATTGTATAATTAAAACACCAGAGTTTTAGACTGTAAAAACTTTGGGGATCAGTTAGCTTTGGGCAAGGAAAACATTTTTGTAAAGGGTACCCCCCGTTAAGATAGGCAAAATGCCCTCAATCCCAGAATTCAATTTTAATAATTTTTTTACGTTCTATGCAACTAAAAAAATGAGATAACGCGGATTTTTAGCTCGCCACCCCCTTACCCCTCCCCCACAGCCAAAAACGTATATTTTTAGATTTAATTTTTTTTAGTTGGTTTAAATTGATTTAAAAATTTCAAAAAAATTCACAGGTGTAGCTGAGGCCTTTACAAAACATGTCCATTTTTACGGACCCATAGGTCGAGTGTACATAACCTCAAATTTTTTTTTAACTTTTTTAAAACCTATAACTTTTTTTGAAGGGGGCTGCAGGCCTAATTTTTTTTATTTTGTGAATTTTATTAAAGGCTATCTATCTGATTTTTTTCAGATTTTTCCGTCAGGTGCGCCATCTTGAAAAATCAAGAAAACTGTTTTTTGGGGGGTTTTTGGGGATTTTCTCCATTTTATAGACTGTAACATAGATCAACTCAAGGTTTTGTTAATAGATTATGTCTAATTTAAAATAACTGAGTATATTAGGATATTCAAAAATTGGGCGAAACACTTTTAAACCCCCCAAAAACCATGTTTTTTAAAGTTTTGTAAGGATTTTTGCGGGTCTTATTATATTTTTTGTGGTCGATACAGCCTGAATATTTTTTTTTTAATTTTTTTACGTTCTATATGATTTTAAAAAATTAGGACTCATAGCAATTTTAGCCCACTTCCCCTATTCCCCCTCCCCCACAGCCAAAAATGTAAATTTTTCGATTTTATTTTTTTTAAGTTGGTTTGCAATTACGTTATAAATGTTATTCTGAAGCTATTTCTTTGTGGCATTTTTGTAATTAACAAAATGGTCATTTTTTAATTAAATCGTGGCTTATTGCCCATTTAGAATAGTTAATAATTATTAAATTATAAATTACAAAAAAATCACACGCACAAGCTAAGGCTTTTACAGATCATCTATTTTTATGGACCCGAAGGTCGAGTGTACATATTATAACCTCTTTTTTTTGTTTTTTAATAGGTACGTATATTTTTTTGGTGATGGCTCCATGTCTATTTCTTTTTATGTTTTGTGTATTTTATCAAAAGCTATATTTCTGACTTTTTTCAGATTTTTCCGTAAGGTGCGCCATCTTCAAAAATCCGCAAAGCTGGTTTGTTCGGTGGTTTTTAGGGATTTTCTCCATTTTATATACTTCAAAATAGATTAACTTAAGGGTTTTTATAGGTTATGTAGGTATAATTTGAAATAACTGAGTTTTTAGGGCTATTTTATATAATTTGCTATTGAATAAACTTAAAAAAAACCTGCTAGTTTTCACAATCATAAACCTACCAGGATGACACGTTCCACAATTACAATTACGTTTCACAATTAAAACTTCCCCTGTTTCCATACCTACATCAAAGTTTGTCCGACTAGACACCGTTAAACTATTAACATATTTTCAGCTTGCTATTAATAAACTTTTTTTGGTACGTGGGATCTAGACCTAATATTTTTTGAGATCAATACAGCCTGAATATTTTTTTCATTTTTTTTTAACTTTGATGTGTTTAAAAAATAAGCCTTAGTCCAATTTTAGCCCTCCTACCTCTCAACCTGCCCAATAAATCATCATTTTTTCGTTTTCATTTTTTTTCTCAGTATATCTGTTGCTCAGTTTGTCCTCAAGTAAACTACATTTAACAAAATAATTTTAAATTTTTACAATATTTTTATATAAAGTAAAGATGTCATTGTGATATCTTTTAGGTGGGATAAAAAAACAAAAATAAAACACAATAATCAATTTAAGAAAAATACATTATTTTAATATATCATATTTCTTGTCGTTTTGAGAATCAAAACATTTTGTACTTTGTTCATTAGTTTGTATTTAGTAGGTACCCTAATATTACCTTACATTATACATATTCTAATCATTCAAACATGTGCTTGTACGGGAGAGATTAAATGTCCAGCAAACGACGGCACTGTTGCCAGATTTACCTTTTTCCTTTTAGCGGGAATTTTAAAATTAGTCTAATGCCACTTTGGTTTTAAAAGAGAGTTCTGTATTCTTAAATTTATAACCTTACTTTTACAAGTAATTAGGATTATTTTATTTACATGTAAATATTGAAACAAGTATTGTACTGTGTCATAATTTAAAACTCATGTTGCAGTATTTTGAAAAAAAAATGAAGCTCAAAAGAAATATACTTATACAGTACAAATTATTTTTTAATGGGAATGGAAATTTATGATTTCAAAGGTGAAATGTGTTGGGATAGTACAGATGGACACTTTTTTTATTTTAGTATTAAGTGGTTACATAATTATTCAGAATATTAATAAAATTACTAGTAATTTGAATTAGTTTTAATATGTATTATAATAATATTAATTCTCATCATGTATCTGGCTAAATAGCTAAGCGCTAAAGCCGCAAAATAAAAAAAATTGAAAAAACATTCTTAGTGGCCTAGCACCTTTACTTTGCCTGGGGGCAAGGTGAGTTAATAAATTCTATTTTCTTATTGCAGTCATTTTGTGACGGCTTAAGAAGTTACATAAATGATGTTATTAGGCTGTGCAATTTTAACCGTAGAAAGACATCTTTATGACTTGTATTTACATGATATAGGGCTTTCCACTCAGTCATTTGTTTCGAGCTTCTGTCATGTGTTGTCTAATATTAATACATCTATGTCATATGTTATTGATATTGCCAATGATATAAACCAAAGACATATGACGTAGATATATTAATATTATGTGACACTTGACCGAAGCTCGAAACAAATGACAATCGATGAAAAGCCCTATTCAATAGTGCATTTCATTCACAGTCATTTGTTTCGAGCTTCTGTCATGTGTCACATAATATTAATATATCTACGTCGTACGTTATTGGTATATACCAATTTTTATTTATTTATTGGTATATACCAATGATACAAACCAAAGACGTATGACGTAGATACATTAATATTATGTGACTCATGACAGAAGCTCGAAACAAATGACAATCGATGAAAAGCCCTATTGGCGTCTGCATATCAGGATCCAGTAATACTATATTATTTATCTATGATCAGGATATTGCTGGGTGTACACAAGTAAACAACACTTTTTTGATTAAAAGGTTTATTTCATTAAAACTTACATGGATACAATTTAAATAAGATATTTTTTCTATTTAAGGCAATATAATATAAGATATATATTTTAGTATAACTCTCCTACATTAACAAGCTTTAACACATTCAGTGGCCATGACGTATGGGTAGCATCACGAAGGTTTTACGGAAGGTACTGACGACACATAAGTTATGTGAGTAGTACTGTGTAACTAAATAAATGATTTAAGTATGTGGTACCAGCCAAGTGGAGCTTGTTCGAGATGGGCACCAAACATGTTAATCTGGTCATGCACAGAGACTTATACTATAATATGTTATATCTCATATTGCTCACTATTGTAATGAGTGAGCCTGCATACACGAACTATAATATATTATTATGGTTCTGTGTATGCAAGCTCACTCATTACTACTGTAGTGAACAATATGAGGTGTAATATTATGAGATATACCTATTATATATTATGGTATAGCTCTCCATGAGTGCCAAGTTTTAAACTTAACTGATAACAACTAATGGATACCCTTTTATCCAAAATTTTATGAAAATTTTGAATGGTCATATTGGTATTAATTCCACAACCCCTTCCTATAACAATAGGCCCATTGTTGGATGTTATTGCAGTAGTTCTACTGGAAATACTTACTAAAATTGTATGTATCTGCATCACTTGAAGTCTACCCAAAAAGCTATTAATACTCTCTAAACCATCATTAATACATCTTGTATACATAATAGGATTTTTTCAGAATCAGATATTTTATTAAGATTTACTTACCATGCCCTATCTATGTGCCAGGTACTTAACAGTCTATTAGGAGCAATACCCATTACATTTGACGAGGCATTGTAAAAGGTGTCGCTTATGCCTGATATGAAAACATTTGACTATACATATAATACCAACACAGACATGTATTTAAAAAAATTGGTAAATAAAAGTAGGTATCTTTTCTATTTGAAAATAAGAAAGCAGTACAAAATCCATTCCCAAATTCATCTTTTACTAATACTGTCATAAGTTCAAAGTCATAGGAATTGAGCCCATGAGTTCCATCGATTGCGATAAAGGATTTACCAAACTTAATTAACATTTCATTTTGGCACAGTATTAAGGAAAATAAGACAAAAATCATAAATGTTAAATTCAGAATGAATATCCATTAGTATGCCCTGTTGTTTGTAAAATAATATTGGACATGAGTCTGCATTCAACCCAAAAATAAACACTGGTTGCATCATCATTGTACATATATACCCATCTTTCAAATCAATGCCATAAGAGAGTTTAATGTTTGTGATATCTTTTCTTGTAAGTAAATCAATTCTTTTTAATTCGCCTCCTATGCTATTATGCTATCCTGAGCAGTCTGCACTTTACTAAAAAAATAAAATATAGGTATAGGAGATTCAAACACACTAGTTTGAAATTGTAAACTGTAGTAAATATTCATGAGTAATATTTAAAAAGTGGTTTAGTGGTAACATTCTTGTTTTAAATTATATTGTGTATATCGACGGCGGAAAGGCAGGACCTCATAACTGAAAAATTTGTATAAAATGAGTTACTTCGGTTTTCGCTTTAGAATAAGTGTATCAGCACCTATTAAACAGCTTTTAGAGCTGGGAAAGCCTTTTGGAAGCCTTCCGGAAACTTTCCCAGCTGTAATCGCTGTTTAATAGCTGCCGATACACTTATTCTAAAGCGAAAACTGAAGTAACTCATGTTATAAAATTTTTTCAGTTACGAAGTCCTGCCTTTCCGCCGTCGATATGCAAATATTTTACTTACATTTTTGAAGAAAGTCTCAAAATAAACTTTGAAGAGATATTTATCTGATTTTGGTATTTATGTAAGTGCTCTATATCATCATCATGCCCGTAATGTGTTTTAAAATAGTTTCAATATTTTTAGATACTATTGTTCGACTAGTACACCAAATAAACATTTTGCAGGATCCTTGGGATTTTAAAGCTTTCTCTATCTTGTTTTGTAAAATAATTTTTTGAGGATCACATACATATACATTCATAATAAGATGTTTCATGTTCTTGTACTGTTGTTCTCTTCTTGTGCCATCCATACAGTGCAAATCTAAAAAAAAAACAACATAACAGGTGATTACATGGGCAGTTATACTACTTACAGCTTACTTTGTATCTAATCTATTATCTAGTATTACTCTATTAGTATCTACCTACATAAAACTCATAGAGAAATAACAACAACTTGTTGTTATTTCTCTATGCATAAAACTATCTTTGAAATCTAAATTTTTGATATCAACATCAACCTTAATACTTAAAAAATAAATAATAATGTGGAAGTTACACTTACCTACCTTAAAAGTTTTTGAATTGCAATTTTATCAACTGGAAAATACTGCAACATAATGAGTTTGAAATTATGCATTATGACAGCACAATATTTATTGTTTCCATTTACATGTAAATAAAATAATAATAATAATCCTAATCACTTGTAAAAGTAAGGTTAAGATTTTTGACTTGAGAAAACAGAACTGTCAAATTTAAAACCAAACTGCTATAAAATTTTAAAATTCCCGCTAAAAGGAATCTGGCAACATTGCCGTCGTTTGCTGGACATTTAATCTCTCCCGTGCTTGTACCATCTACATAACCTATATCTCTGCTCTGCCCATAGATATATAATACTCCTCTGCCTATTATAATGTCATTTTGCTTTACGTTTATTGCCACGTAAAACACCATAAAAGGAATAAAGAAATTATTACCAAAGAATATAATATACAGTAGGAAAAATGAAAGAATACCCATGAACGAACATATAAAACACGTTGTATTTTCCTGTCAAGGTGTAACACAAAAAATTGGCCAGCGCAAGTACATGTAACAATTATTGTTACATGTACTTACACTTAACAATTTTCTTTGTGTCACGGTGACAGGAAAATACAGGGTGTTTTATATGTTCGTTCATGGGTATTCTTTCATTTTTCCGACTGTAGCTCCATATATACTCGTAGAGTATTCGGAGAGTATATTCGTTGGTATTACACTTTACAGTTCTAAAGTCTTTATCGCTGTCTTTGTATATTACATGTATAACATCTGTATTGTCAAAGAGTTTTGTAAGATATTCTGCTGGCTCGATGATTTTTGTAAAATATCTTCCATGCGATAAATATTATATTATGGCAGCTACATGCGAACAATAGCCTATGGCAGCGTTTCCCAACCGGTGGGTCGCGACTCACTACACTAGTGGGTCGCGGACGGATTTCAGGTAGGTCGCGGCGTGGCTCTTACAGTAGCTGAATAACGTATATAATATATCATCATGGGTGAGGGATGGGTCGCCAATATGAAAAAACATCAGAAGGTGGGTCGCCAGACAAAAAAGGTTGGGAACCACTGGCCTATGGTTATGTTGAAGTTTGCGCAACTCACATCTAAAACAGTATCTATCGTTTAATGTTTTCCAAACCATCTTCGTTTGGCTCATAATGCAAATAGTCCATGCTGTATGCTTGTCGTCCCCATTAGGTAAATTATTCCGATTCATTTTTTTGCACAAACTTATTCAAAAACAGGTCCTTATAACAAATCCACAAGGTGCCAGGCACTACCGCGGTCGGAAAATTGTTAAACAATTTTTTAAACGAATTCAAAAAATCAATTTTTTCACTTAAAACAAATTTGTTTTAGATTATTTGGATCAACCTGAGCAAAAAATACCTCTTGCGATTTTTCTAAAAAACTGACTGTTGTCCAGTTACATGCAATTTAAAATTTGAAAAACGCGAAAATTGCCATTTTCAAGGCTTAATAACTCGATTAAAAATTATTATTATGAAAGTCATAAAGTGACCAACTCAAAGTTTAAAGCCCCCCCCCCTGCAAGACCCTGAAGAAATTTTTGTCTATTTTTTATTACTATTATTATTAATAATTAAAAAGCGAGAGAGATGTACAATCCATTGGACGTTTTAAAAAAATAAAAAAGGAATTTTGAGGTTATACGTATTGTACACTCGACCTACCGGTCTATAAAAAAATAGATATGTTTTGTAGAAGCCTCATAAATTAATTGCAATCTAACTAAACAAAAAAATAGAAAAATTGACGTTTTTGTGGGAGCAGGGGAGGGGGTGGTGGGCTAAAAATGCGATTAGTCTTATTTTTAAATCACATATAACGTAAAAAAAAATGAAAAAAAATATTCAGGCTGTATCGATCTCAAAAAATATCATTAAGCCCGCAAAAACCCTTACATAACTTAAAAAAACACAGTTTTTGAGGGGTTTAAAGGTGTTTTGCCAAATTTTTGATAATCCTAAAATACTCAGTTATTTCAAATTATGCCTATGTTGCAGTCTATAAAATGCAGAAAATCCCTAAAAATACAGTTTTCCTGATTTTTCAAGATGGCGCACCTGACGGAAAAATCTGAAAAAAATCAAAGAGATAGGTTTTGATAAAATACACAAAATACAGAAAAACTGGACCTGCAGTCCCCTCCAAAAAAAGTAATAGGTTTTAAAAAAATTAGAAAAAAATTTGAGGTTATGTACACTCGACCTACGGGTCCATAAAAAATGGACATGTTTTGTAAAAGCCTCAGCTACACGTGTAAATTTTTTGAAATTTTTAAGTCAATTGCAACCCAACTAAAAAAAATTAAATCTAAAAATCTACGTTTTTGGCTGTGGGGGAGGGGTAAGGGGGTGGCGAGCTAAAAATCCGCGTTATCTCATTTTTTAGTTGCATAGAACGTAAAAAAAATAATAAAATTGAATTCTGGGAGTGAGGGCATTTTGCCTATCTTAACGGGGGGTACCCTTTATCATTAAAACTTTTTGTCCAGGGCTATTGATGAACATCTCCTTGTCTATTTGTTTCAATTTGTACCATCACTTGTAATGTTTCTCACTCAGCTTCAGACGTTGACTGTCTTAGGTTGATTAGAAATTCATAACATTTATCACAAGTGTCTTTTTACTCTGGGCTAATTAGCAAAATACAAGGAAAAGTTATTTACCAGCAATTTTATTGCTGGAATCGAATCTTATTATTGTATGTATTAATAATATAGGTATGCAAAGTCCGCATATAGTGTGCTACTTTTTTTATAAACAAAATGGCGCCCGAAAATCGTGTTTTTGAAGTTATACTTCTTTAGGCGCGATTGAGATTGACGGTGAATTTATATTAATCTGCGCGCATGCGCACACCGACAGTATGGTATTAGTCGTTATACGGGCTCTGATTGGGTGTTGAAATGATCTGTCAATAATAAATAATTGTTCAATATGAAGGTAAACAAATGTATAATATATTAGTTTTATTGTTGTGAGGACAGAAACAAAAAAGTTTATAATTGTAGTGACTTTTAAATAGTTTTAAAGCAACAGGTACGTAATAATTGTAAATGTATCATAGGTACCTACCTATTTGAACCTACCAAAATACATAGTATGTAATACTTTTATTTACATAATTTGATTACCATCAAAATTTCTATCAATATTCACCTAATATATTGTTTTCTTACTCTATTTTTTGTTGTATTTTTTCAATTCTAAATCATTTCAATTCAAAATCAAAATAATTTGATTTAATTCAAAAATGCCAAGAGTTTAATCCATTTAGTTAGTCGATCTTCGCACATAATGACACATTGTCTCCGTGGCGAAGCGTTTAAGGCGAATGAACCCCTATACAACGTCAATACCAACCGCGCTGATAAGCTGGTTCAAATCCCAATAGAAACTTTTACTTTTTTATTTGTTTTATACATTTTATATAATGTATTTTTACATTACATTTTTTTACATTTTTTTATACATAATGTAATTTAATATATAAAGGAGGGAGCAGTGTTATGACAGTTCCGTAGATCGATCCTACATAGAAAAAGTCCCTCGACGTGAAAGAAGAAGTAGTTACGTACGAGAATGTTCTGGATGTCATGGAATAACCCAGAAATATCTGGTGACGTCTAGGACGTCAGGAGTCTATATAAACACATGTGTTTGACATTTTATAGTTCAGTTGTATTTCAGTATTTGAAGTTAAAAGTTGTCAGATTGTGTTAAAGAGTTGTATTGTAATTATTTCTGTTGGAGTTCAATAAAAGCATTTAAAAGAATTGTAACAGTACAAATCAACAAATCAATAGTATTCATAATTTTTACTCCCAGGGCCAGTGAGAAAGTAGTAACAATGTGCATTACATTTCTAAGTGTTAGGAAAGATCTCGAAGAATAAATAGATCTGTAAAATGAGGATTAACCTAATCTGTTTAACCATCGAAATGCATGTATTGTTAGAAAAATAATAAGTCTCCATTTCATATTATTTACACTTACATACATTAGCTTTGAATTTCATTGCATCTACATTAGTGACTATAGTCACAAACCTACCCTAGTCAACAGAGGTACTGTCTCTCGCAGATGTAATATCTGGTTTGATAAATCTTATATTATATAAAAATCAATTGCTGTTCGTTAGTCTCGCTAAAACTCGAGAATGGCTGGACCGATTTGACTAATTTTAAATTTTAATGTTGAATTATTTGTGGATTCAACAGAGACAAAAAGGTAATGTTGTAAAAGTTAAATACCAGAAGATGATTATAAATGATGAAATATGGAAATGGAATATGGAAACTGGCACAATTGAAAAAGAGAGCAACAGAGCTAATCCAAAAAACTAATAAAAGCAGAGGCGGACAAAACGATGACAAATTCGGCAATGAAAACGGAAAAAGAAATGGAACTGAAAGTTATAGATAAGAAAGGAGAGGTATGGAGAACAGCGACATGGAATGTTAGAGGAATAAGTGGAAAAGAGTTAGAATTAGTAGAAACCCTTAGCAACACAAACTATGCTGCAATAGCCATCACTGAGACAAAAAAAAAGGGAGCTGGGACACAAATAATAGGAGATGGAAATCTATTAATATACAGTGGTGTAAAGGAAACTGAATGGGCCAGAGCAGGAGTAGCCTGTTTTATACCCAAAGATAAAGTAAAAGGTATAAGAAATTGGGAGTTCATCAATGAGAGACTATTGAAAGTATCAATGAATTGTAGTAAAAGCGATATTATAACTTTGATTGTAATATACGCACCTGGAGAAAGTGACAAGCAAACGACAAAAATCAATTTTGGGAACAACTACAGCAGACAGAAGAAGATTATGAGGGAACACTCATAATATTGGGAGACTTCAATGCTAGAGTGGGAAACGAAAACATGAAATGGCAAGGAGCTATAGGTAGGCACGGAGAACACACAATTAATAAAAAAGGGAACAACGATATTAAAAAAGAAGTCAGCGAAAAGAAAAGGCTATGGAAAATGTACATACAAAAAAGAAATCAAGAGGCATACGATAAATACAAGGAACAGCGCAACAAAGTTAAAGTAAGGATAAAACAAGAAAAGCAGAACTCCTGGGAAGAATTTGGAAGAACTATGGAAGAAAATAGTACCCAAAATACAAAATTATTTTATAGAGTATTAAATAATATGAGAAGTAAAACGGAAATTAAACTACAGCAGATAAAAGATAGAAACGGAAATATAATAACTGAGGATGAGCCCATTATAGAAAGGTGGAGAGAATATTTCAAGGAACTTTAAAACAATGAAAATACAACAGCAGAGAATCGCACACAGATAACAGACGAAACACCTGAAAGAGGGCAAGAAGACGTTTATGAAACTAAAATAAAGATGGAAGAAGTTGAAGATGCACTAGAAAAACTAAAAGTTGGTAAAGCAGCAGGGATCGACGGAATAGATGCTGAATTATTAAAATATCTTGGACAACAGGGTAAACAAGAATTACATGACCTACTAAATTTAGCGTGGACAAACAAAAAAATCCCAGAGGATTGGAACATTTCAATAATACTGCCTATACACAAAAAGGGAGACACGAAAGAGTGCAGTAATTATAGGGGTATATCACTTCTCTGCTCAGCGTTGAAAATCTACGAAATTATCCTAGAAAAGAAACTACGAGAAATAGTTGACCCTCGACTGGCGGATATACAAAGTGGATTTAGACCATCACACAGCGTACAAGATCATAATATTCACACTGTTCAATCTCAAATTAATCCCTTAATTTGTAATCTCACATTTTTTCTTAACTTCCTAAACTTTTATAGTTTCACCGTGTATAATTGAAGCATTGGGAAACATCGAGTAATATTTTAATAATTAGAGGCCATTCAACCTGCAAACTTAATAAACGTAATTATATGTAGCTGTCAATAAAACCATATTTTTACTCCACACTCAAACATTTATTTACCATCGTCGATAGAGAAGAAGCGGACAAAGGGGCATTACAAAGCAACTCGATCCTGAGATCTACGTCGAATTGTCCACACACTACAGCAAATTACTGAAAAAACACTGTTAAAAAACGATACACTGTACCTGTCGTTTTTAGATATGAAAAAGGCGTTTGACACGGTCAATAGAGAAGGAATATGGCAAAGCCTGATAAACAAGGAAGTAGATGAAGAACTTGTAAGTGTAATAAAGAGTTTGTATGTCAACACAAAAAACCAGGTCAGGACAAGTAACTTAATCTCCGACGAATTTTCTAATAACGAAGGGGTTAGACAAGGTGGAGTGTTGAGCCCACTGTTATTTATTTCCGTTATGGATGAAGTTATTAAAAAGTGTTGGAAAAAAACTAAAAAATGCGCTATAGGGGATAGAAATTTGCAACAAATAAAAATTGAAGCCTGTGCATTTGCTGATGACATTGTATTAGTTGCAAGAACTGAAAAGGCTCTCGCAGATAACAGAATCTGGGCTGAAGAACTAAAAAACTACAACTTAATAATAAATATGGAGAAAACTAAAGTAATGACAATAGCCAACAAAGAAGCAACTGTAAATATTGAAATCGAAGGGCAAAAAATCGAGCAAGTAGACCTCTTTAAGTATTTGGGAATAATGTTAAACAACAAAGGTACACAAGAAGATGATATTGGAAACAGAATAAAATTGGCAACGAGAACTTATTATTCACTGTATAAAAATTTCCTAAACAAAAAAGAAATATCGAGGAAAACCAAAATGACAGTATATAAAACTGTATATATGCCAACTACAATATATGGGGCAGAAAACTGGGTACATGACAGACAAAGAAAAGATTACAAGCTACAGAAATGAGATACTTAAGAAAAGTGGTGGGAGCAAGAAGATTAGACAAAAGAAGAAACGAAGATATAAGACATGAATTACAGGTAAAATCGCTCAACGAAAAAGTTGAAGAAAAGAAGTTAAAATGGGCTGGACACATGATAAGAATGAGTGGTGAGAGACAAGTGAAAATGACATGGGAGGCCAAAGCAGTGGGAAAAAGCAGGAGGGGCAGACCAAGGAAAAGCTGGAACACTAGTGTAAACGAAATACTCAAGAAAAGAGGAACATCGTGGCAAGAAGCAAAAGTTTTAGCAGCAGATAGGAAGAAGTGGCGTAAATTTGCAAAGAGTATTATATAAAGGAGGAATCCTCGACACCTAATGGTAAAAGAGGCAACCGATTATGTATGTATGTATTTGTGGAAGTTCAGGGAACTTCCTGATACATACATAATTTGAAAGATTAGCAACGGACTACATACTGTCTGTCTGCGCTTGCGCCAGGGAATTATAAAATTTCACCGTCGATCGTAAAGAACTATAGCTTCAAAAATTGTATTATGGTAGTATGGGAGGATACCTTTTAATTTATATTTATCGGGTCCATAAAAGAAAGTTTGATGCGCCACTGTCGACACATGTGACACTAAAAAGTGACGGCACAGTGTTCATACGTTTTCATTTAGGATCTACTATGTATTTAAGTTATAGACTCTTATCGTGCCTAAAATGATTAGCAAATTTCACCTATATCGGTTCTTAGTTTAAAAAACATGTGTGTGTACTTTGTACGCACATAAGAAGTTATACTTTAATATAATAATATACTTTAATCAGTTTATTTTAATTTTATTTAAATACTGAACTAATTTTAATGCTTACCACTTTCCAAAAATAAAAAAAAAAGAATAGGAATAGTCCGGGATTTGAACTCAAGACCTCTCGATCTCTAGCCGAATACTATACCAATCATGCTACGAGGTATGTGTTTGTATCGTCTCGGACATAATGACAAATCACGGTAACAAACAGACGAAGTGAAGTATAATACATAAATATAAATAATACTTATCTTACTCCTGAGGAAGACTCCAAAGACACAAAAACTATAATAAATACATTTACTAAAAACATTAATATATTATTTCACACCTTTTTTGCACTGATATATTTATACACAGATTTAGCAACTAAACGCCATACTGTCTGTGTGCGCATGCGAGCAGAATAATGAAAATTCACTCCCAATCGCGCCTAAAGAAGTATAACTTCAAAAATAATATAAAACTAGTTATTAATAAACAACATACCTTTTACAGATTTCTAAACTGTTTTTGAAGTGTTCTTCAGCTGTCTCCAAGTCCTTTTTTTCCTTCGTTTGATTCTTCTTGGGTTGTCGTTCTAGATCCAAATATTTAGTCAGATATACCTGCCCAATACATTCCATTGCCTTCTGCACGTGGGTACGGTAGTTGGCGTCCCTTGCTACCTCTGTAATACAATAGAGTATTATTCAACGAGCTTGTAATGATGGCTATTACTCACGATGATGAAGTTTGCGACACGAACCTTCGGCTCGTGTCGTAATTCATCAGAATGAGTAATAGCCATTACATGCGAGTAGACTCCTATACTTTTTCTGCGACTTTTCTTTTTTATTTTGTTTTATTTTAATTAATAGAAAAATATAATTATGAACTACTAACATATTCAAAAATTGAAAGATTTTATTTTTCACAACAAAAAATATTTTATATAACTATAGAGAGGCAAAGCTTATAAAACATATATCATTATAGCCCATTTATTAACGGTAAAATATTGCAAAACCTGTACATTTTAAAGAATCGCTTGGATTGACATGAAATTTGGCAAACACATAGTTCATACAGGGTGATTGATTAGAGGGGTAAAGCTCAATAGATCCGCTATAGTAATAAATAGTTAATAAAAAAAATTGTAGCCAACTTTGAGCTTCACATTACCAAATTAGTTAGAATGTTACAGGGTGCTCGATAACACAGTGGCAGACCAAACTTATGTTTTTTAAATGGAACACCCTATATTTTATTTTATCATTGAAATCCTGTTAACTTCTCCATCACAAAAATATAAAGGTTTGTTATGTTATACAGGGTATTTACAAAGTTATAACCAATTTTTTATGAAAATCGTAACAAGTTCAACTCTCTGTATAAATAAAAATAAGCACAAAAACAATGGTTTATTAATGTCATATTTCTCTATTTATTGTCAAAATTTTCAAGAATCCTTGACATTGCTAATTTTCTTTATATCAAATACAGGGTGAGTCAAAACGCAAGTAAATTATTTTCTCAGTAATGTTAAATGGAACACCCTGTATTTTATATCATGATTGAAAAGTAAAATTACCGTACTTTAATTTTTATATAAGATTCACTATGTCCAAATTTATTAGTTTTCGAGATATTTTCATTTTTTAGAGCAAATTATTTTGGGTGTCTAAAGGTCCCCGCACAAACCTTATGTCAAAAAGCATTGCAAGCAAATTTGCGCCTATGCTCTTAATTCTTTAATTCATCGATTTTCCCTTCTAAAAACTCATAACTTTGTAAGCGTTAAGATATTTTTTGCATAAAAACGGTGCGTTGTATGAAAAAAACGGAACATGTGGCAGGTCTCTTTTTTGATTTGTCCCGTGCCTTTGATTGTCTGGATTTTAACTTTATTAAAAATAAATTTTACAACCTAGGTTTCAGAGGAGATTTCTTGGACTGGATAGTAGACTATTTGAGCAATAGAAAAATGTTAGTGTCATATCAGAATTCTGCTTCGACAGTTTTCAATATTGATAAAGGGGTCCCTCAAGGATCTGTTTTAGGACCGCTTATATTTATTCTTTTTATGAATGATCTTCCTGATTACATTAAATCTCGAGTTATTACTATTTACGCAGATGATACTGCACTAGCGATCTCTGCGCATAGTAAAGAGGAACTTATATTATTATCCAACGGTGTTTTTGGGTCATTTGTAGATTGGTCCAAAGCAAATGGATTAATAGTAAACGTTGATAAAACTCAATTTTTATATTTTCATTCCCAAAATGTTCTTAGCAATGTATACTCATTATCATTTAAATTTGACAATATACTTACTTCGTCAATTACAACAACAAAATTTTTAGGTTTAAATATAGATTGCCGTTTGAGATGGACTGAACAAGTCAATACAATAAATACAAAATTAAATAAATCGTTTTATGCTATTTCTAGAATAAAAGATACTATGCCGATATCAGCACTGATCAATATCTATTACGGCCTTGTTTACAGTCATATGAGTTACAACATACTACTATGGGGAAATTCTATTGACAGCCCTAAAATTTTTGTAACTCAGAAAAAAATTATTCGAAAAATATTCGGGCTAAAATTTCGGGAAACTTGTAAACTAACGTTTATAAAATACAAAATCATGTCATTCTATAGTCTGTACATTTACCACACTCTTCTGTTTGTCAAAGAAAATTTCAATCAATTTGAAACTAATGCTCATCGACATGATTACCATACAAGAAATTGTAATAAGCTCCGAATACCCCAGTTTAAAACATCAAGATTAGAAAATAGTTTTAAATTTATGGGAATGAAATTGTACAATAAACTTCCCGATGAAATGCAGGAGATTGCTAGTTTTAACAGTTACAAAAATAAAATCAAAAATTTATTATTAGCCAAATGCTACTATTCCGTCAAAAAATTCCTTGACGATAGCCTATAAACTATTTTACACTATTTTATTTTTTATGTATAAATTGTTTTGTGTATACAAAGTCTAAAATGTCTAAAAATGTTAGTCTAAATATGTTATTTTTTAATATGTGTTAGGTGTTAGGTACCTATAAAAAAATTGTGTAGCTAAACAATGTTAGCTTGTAACAGTTATATTACTGTATATGACCTGTCCTATACATTTGTAAAAATGTCATACATTTGTAAAAATGTCATACATTTGTAAAAATGTCTTAAAAGGATGAATAAATATTTCTATTTCTATTTCTATTTCTATTTCTATATTTTTGTCACAAATTAAACAAGGAATTCAAAAATTATTTTTAATTTGAAATATCTCAGTGGCGTACTATTTTTTTCTATAAATGCGCGCCAATGGTGCGTATAAAATTCTTAATTGTATGTCAAAAAATGCACAATAACTACCTCTTATAACCCACCAAATTTAATTTGCATATCTCAACCGGTTTTAGAGCAACAAATAAATCGTCAGCTTGTAATCAAAATTTCAGCATCCCGTATCTCGGAAACGAAGCATATGCGTACATATTATGTTTATCGAGCAAACTGTCATTATTTTTTCATTTAAAATTACTCATTCAAGTTTGTCATACTTATTTAAAAACACCCTCTATATGGGGCGGCATTTCAAAGACTTGCATCATATTGAAAATATGTACCGCACGGCTCTGCTCAGAAGTTATGTATGAATCCAGTATTCCATGAAAAAACAAAACATATTGACATCCGTCACCATTTTATAGAGAGACTGTTCAAAATAATGTTGTCGAATTAAAGTATTTATGTACTGATGAAATGTTGGCTGACATCCTTACTAAATGGTTGAAGAATGTTAAAAATTCTAAATTTATGCTAGGTTTAGGTTTGAAGGTTTAGATTTTTTGATAAGGGGGGGTGGTGAGTTATATCAAAAAATAAGTATTTTAATACATGTAGCGCCATCGGTTGATAACCAATGTAAACATATTGTATTGTATTGTAAGTTGCCTATGTGACGTATTGAAATAAAATACAGTAGAGCGTCGATAATCCGAACTAATTATTACAGGGGTAGTTCGGATTATCAAATTGTTCGGATTATCGAACATATGTTCAAAATACATACAAAACTCATAAACATAGTACATATGTTTTAGTTACAAGGAATAAAACACCTGCATAATAAACAAATATATTGTATGTATTTCTGAATAAACAAAACAAAAATCCGCGGTCATACTTTGCCCATATTGTCATAATAAATCCAAAAATTCGGTCCGCGATCATATTTTTTAATTTTATAATTTTTTTGCGTTCGGATTGGCGATCGTTCGGATTACTAGGGTTCGGATTATCGACGCTCTACTGTAGTCGTTAATAGAGAGATATTGCAAATTTAACACAGCCTACGTTGCGCTATTTACACCGCGCTATTTTGACAGAAATTACATTTCTCAGACGTTTCATAAATGCAGATATTGCTCAACATTTTAGTTGCGGTATTTTACGGCTCGATTAAGATTAGTTGTTGATCTAATTTGTAGGTACTCAAAATCCAGCATTTAGATGGAAGAAAGGTTTGTATTTTCTTCCAAATATTGAGCAAGATAAATAAATGATCCTTGAATGTTCTTACAAATAAAAGATTTTCCTGTTGCACTCTTCATGTTTTCCTGAACTAACGTCCAATTTTCTGGAGAAGTCAATGGATTTTGACATAAAACTTGTTTTAATAAACACAAATCGTCATCAGACGTAAATTTAATTCGTTTGCTATTGTCTGAGGTACCCATTTTAGAAAATTATTACGAATAAATTTGGTTAAATGAAAGATAAACAACAAACATAACCTGAAAAGAAAATAGCGCAACGAATACCGCACAGCGTAACGACTCCCCTAATAACGGCAGGCCGTATTTCCAATAACACAGCGTAAGCCAGATATAGTCTGTTCGCTAAACTCAGACGCAACTTTCTAGATATTTTAGTCGGTAATTTTGCCAATTTTAGTAAAATTGGCAAAAAATAATTACTAAATAATTAATAATCACTTAATAGTTAGTAATTTTGCCAATTTTTCCAAAAATGGCAAAAAACAAAAAAATTATCGACTAAAATATCTAGCCAGTTGCGTCTGAGTTTAGCGAACCGACTATATCACATCAGCGCATGCTCTACTGTCAAAATAACGCGTGCTCTAATACAGCAAGTGCAAAAAAGGCTCTGCAATATCTCTCTAATATTGAACCGAACATGGCGTATCTTATTTCTAAGTACCCCAGTAAATCCTTCCTTCCACATTAATTTCAAGATTTATAAACACTTTAACACTAGAAAGTCGGAGGGGCCAATTTGGCCCCTGTTGCGAGTTAAAGTTATTGTAGTTTTTTTTATTTAACGCAATAATATTTTCATATTTTATGACTTTTAATATTTTGATACAAAGCCTTATTTAAAACAAAAAAATATTGTTTACTAAATTTAATGGTTTTTTTAACAAATCTACCATAGAAGTCTAAAGGAACCAAATTGGCCCTGTGTAAGTTATTATCGTTTTCTGGTAAATTCGACGATCCTTTCTTTCAAATTCCTGTCGAATGGGTAAAATTATATTTATGTATGTTTATTGTAAATGGTTACTCTGATACTGGTACTGATCATCTACGTAATAAAGATAGAATTGTTGGCAGTGGCGTACTGAGCATGGTTCCGCGGAACCAGGGCCCGGGCCCCTCTCAAACACGCTTTTTGTTTCTTTTTTTTCTAATTTGATGGGGACATTTTGAACTACACAAGTAAAAACTAGGAAATATAACTGCCTAATAAATTTTTATTTTTGTGTAGTTACTTATAAATAGAGCCTGGATTATATGCATCATGCATGTGCATAAACATACAGCATATTTGTGGGTTTCTTTATAAATGCATATTGATATTTACTTGATAAGGGGAATATTGCGGCATGTTTTGATGTACATATTAGAAAATATTGCATAAATAAAATTGTCTCCTATAATATAATATTTAGATAATATACATAGTTGGTTCGCTAAACTCAGACACAAATGGCTAGATATTTTAGACGGTAATTTTTTTGTTTCTTGCAAAATTGGCAAAATTACTAGCTATTTAGTAATTATTAATTATTTAGTAATTATTTTTTGCCAATTTTACTAAAATTGGCAAAATTACCGACTAAAATATCTAACCAGTTGTGTCTGAGTTTGGCGAACAGGCTATACCTACTTTCTTGAAAATATTCATATGTAGCAGAGCAGGTATATTCTTGGGTCTTGGGGAATATAAAATAACTTTATTCCAAATGTATCTACTAAATGGCTTTATAACAAGTTTTACTGTTTGGGAAAACCCATCTGGAACCGTTTATCAGTAGAATAGGGCCAACAGGTAAATACCTAGGTATAGTAAATTCAAATTCCCTTTTAAATCCGACTTACGGCAAAATGTCAACAAATTTTTAGTGAGAATTCCGTTCAGAATGAACTGTCCTATATAAAATCGAATTTTGACATAATGTAAATTCTGTTACAAAACTAGAGAGTCAAATATACAACGATAGAAGGAGAACCTCAGAGATAGCGTTTGCAAATAATAATATCAAAGATATCAAAAAAAGAATAATAAATCTTGTAGGGACAATTGAAAAAAAACTAAAGATAAATTTAGTGACGTTTTAAACAGAAATTAAGGCTGTCATACGTTATAGCTTTATTATTTAACAATATCCTTGTAACAATACCTATTGTTGCTAGACAGGTAAGTTGTCATTGTATACCGGGTGTACCAATCATACTGTGATTTTTTTCTAAAAGTTCGGAACACCCTTCGGAATATACTTTTTCTTCTTCTTCTTCTTCTTGCAGTACCGTCTCCTATCGGAGGTTGGATACCAATACAGCAATCTTAACTTTGTCGGCTGCAGTTCTGAGCAATTGTATTGAACTACACATGTATTGAACAATTGTACTGAACCGTACTTACCACTCCCTTAAATTTCGCAACCAGGAAATCCTCCTACGTCTCATTTCTTTTTTCCGAGAGTTTTCCTTGGATTATGACTCTTAGCAGGGATTACTTTTCCTCTGTCATTATATTCTGCTCCAGTTTTCTCGTTTTTGTTATTTTTGTTTTTTGATTCATTCGCTTATGTTCTATAATAAAAGAAATATGCCCTTTTATATTACAAATGAGGTTTACTAGTTAATCTTTAATAACAATATCATTCCAAATCTTAAGAGCTACTGTTTCTACCCCTTGTAAGGTTCTAGGAGGTGGCAAACGCTGTCATAGTCTTCTGCCAATTATGTCCCACAAATGTTCGAACGAAAATCTGTAAAACCTGTTGTAAATTTTTGGTTACAGTTCGTGCAAGGTCAGGTCTTGCAGTATGTATTGTGCATTAGCAAAAAATTGTTACTAATATAAGGAGCCGATAGCATGGTAGCTAAGTTCTACGCTATGTAAGGTGACTGGTGACTGCTTGAACGCACTCATTGCGGGTCAAATTCCTTGTAGCGCGTTCCATTTCCACCAAACAACAAAAAAAAATTACGGACAAATAATACCTACATCTACTAATTTTTACAACAAACCAATCACTTTTTGACTGTTAACAATTTGACATTTATCAAATTGTTAATTTATGATAGCCTACTTTAGGCTTGTTTATTAAACTAAGCAAAAAATAAGAATTTATTGACGAAAAACATGGCTAGTTGTTAAAATACCTAACTGTTTTATTTTTCAATAAAAGCAAATGAATTAAAAAACAAAATGTTAAGAAAACGTGATGCTATAGTTGGGTTTTAATTCTAGTAGGTATTTTATAAATGCTAGAATTCTCCACAGAGTGTTGCGAACTTTGAGAAAAAACACCATTTTGATTTGTACACCCGATATACAATGATGCTTCACCTATATAGCGACAATATTATTACAGCGATATTGTTAAAGAATAACGCTATAACATATCAAAAAAATCACTAAGATCCTATATATTATTAATATAGGTATGCAAAGTCCTCAGATAGTGTGCTACTTTTTTTATAAACAAAATGGCGCCGACAAATCGTATTTTTTCAATTATTGCTCTATAACTCCGAAGATTTTAACTTTACACCAAAAACACTCAAATAAAAATTCACCCCAATTTAATTCTGCATAGAGGCATGTTTTTCCCGATTTGCTCCGACGAAAATTTTCCTCGGAAAATGTGGGTTTTCCCAACAAAATCTGGAATTTTCAAATAAATTTTTTGGGCCAGTAATTATTTATCAATAGTTATATAGCTTGGTGAAATAAAAGCTTTCTTGTTATAGATTATAAATTCAGAAGCCGGTAAAAATGAAACTAATATTTTAGCAACAATTCAATTGTTAATTAACAATTTACAGTCGCAATAACAACCAAAATAATCATGAGACATGGATCAAACTTAGAAAGATTATAAAGGTGTGATGCCTATTTAATATTTTGTCGACAAAATATAAATTTTTCATTTTTTTTGCATAATCTTTAAATGTTTAAAAAAAATTGTTATAAACAAATTAACATTTCTCAGAAATTGTTTATTATATTTTAATTTAAAAAAATACTTAAAATGCGTATTTCATAGGTCTTGAAAATGAATGCTTTAAAAAAAATTTCCAACCATTTGCAAAAAAGTTATGAAACAGCAAAGTAAATATTCGAAATCTCCGTTGTTTATAATTTGTTTTAATTGTTTCAAAGCTTAAAAGTGAGTCTATGGTACAACCTAATTACTCACAAAGAATGTCAAAAATTAGTGCATTGGTTATATTTTAATCAAAGATTAAAAATACTTTTTTTGTAATTTTTAGCGCAAACGTAGGCCTGATACAGAGTCGGAGCTAAAATGTTCACTCGAAGCGACTGACACGCAGCATGCATTATTTATTAAAAGTGTACATCACGCGGCTGGTCGTCGCTCCGAGTGAAAATTTTAGCTACAGTACTGTGTTACTCTACTTTCGCGCGTGTAAATTACAAAAAAATATATTTATATTCTTTAATTAATATATAACCATTAAACTGAGAATCGATATTTTTTTGTAAATAATTAGCTTGTACTTTAAACTCACTTCTACGCTTTGAAAGAATTAAAAAAATTTATAAACACAGTAGTAATCGTATGTTTACTTTGCTATTTCATAACTTTTTTACAAATGGTTGCAAAAAAGTTTTAAAGCATTCATTTTAAAGATATTTAAAATGCGCATTTTAGCTATTTTTTAAAATTATAATATAATAAAAACTTTCTGAGAAACGTTAATTTGTTTATAACAATTTTTTTAAAACATTTCAAGATTATGCAAAAAAAATAAAAAATTCATATTTTGTCGACAAAATATTAAATAGACATCTCATCTTTATAAGATTTCAAAGCTTGATCAGTGTATCATAATTATTTTGGTTATTATTGCGACCGTAAATTATTAATTAACAATTGAATTGTTGTTAAAATATTCGTTTAATTTTCATCAGCTTCTGGAACTATAAACCAAAAAGGCTTTTAAGTCACCAAATTATTTAATTATTGGTAGATAATTACTTATCTAAAACTTTATTTGAAAATTAAAGATTTTGTTGGGAAAACCCGCATTTTCCGATGAAAATTTTCGTCTTAGCAGATCGGGAAAAACGCGTCTCTATGCAGAATTTAATCACGGTAAATTTTTATTTGGGTATTTTTGTTGTGTAAAGTTAAAATCTTCGGAGTTATAAAGCAATAATTGAAAAAAACACGATTTTCGTGCGCCATTTTGTTTATAAAAAAAGTAGCACACTATCTGAGGACTTTGCATACCTATATTATTAATATATAGGATCTTATAATTCGATTCCTGCAATAAAATTGCTGGTAAATAACTTTTCCCAAAAATGGCCTATTCTCCGGTAATCAGCCCAGACTATAAAAGAACAATTAGGATTTACCCGCAAGTAATATTTTAAATACAAAAAGAAATATATAGATTAGTGCCGATTCGATATGCGGTCTACCATCCAATATGCGGTCTACCGCAGAGTAACTAATTCGTTATGTGGTCTATCACAGAGTAGTTATTTCGATATGCGGCCACCACTAAATAATGTTAATGCATTCAGTAAATTTTGCAACTACTCGTATATACAGTATAGTGCAAATGAAAGGAATAAATTCTTTATTTCGTAAACCGAGACATTAGGGAAAATCCCGAAACAGGTCGATTTTTGTTTTTAAATTATGATATTTTGAATGAAGTAAAAGACAGACGTACTCTCAATCATGTATTGTAACTTCCGACGACCGGTTTCGCTCTCTAAAGTATGCAGAGCATCTTCAGGTCAACGGTTACAAGTCGCTAAATGATTCGGTTACAAGGAGGTACTACCTCAGTATTCATTAACATGATATATCTGCTTAAGTTATGCTAACGAAATATGGTGGAATAGACGGAGAATGTTGCAAAGGTAAACAAGTTTATGGAATTTGGGAATTTTTGAGGGTGAAGAGATAGTTGGTGAAAGACAACCAACAAATTTGTGCCTGTTATTTTGTTTGTGAAGTAGACTAAAGTGAATGTCATATATACAATTTTTTTAAATGTGATGGTTTTAAAGATTTTTATTTCTATTTATTAAAAGATTTTTGTTTTTATTTATATTTATTAAAGACTTCTTTTATAAGTGTATGTGTTAGTGTAAGACTAACAACGTTTGGATCAAAACGGGTCGATATCTAATATGTATGTTAGATGTGGACGTGCAGCTGTAACCTAAATTGTTAAAGTCAATACTCCTTGATGTTTTAATGAGAGGAGTAGTGGTCGTAAAAATGATGAAAAATCGGAAAGCTTAAAAATTGTAGCTAAAAGATTATATTAGCAGTCATATAGTAATAACAGTAATAAATGTGAATTGATAGACAACAATGTAGGTACATGGAATTGAGATATAAATTAAAGGGTGAGAATTAGAGTAGAAAAGAAAAGAAAGGAAGGGATTAAAATTCAGTTGAAAGTAATTGATTGTAAATTGAGACTATGTTTTAATGATATAAGCAGTGAAGAAATATTGATAAACTATTGAAACAGATAAAAGAAAGGAATAGTAATAAAATATATTTTGGGGGTATACCTACATTGTGTTTTAAAATCTGTCAATAAACCCATTCAACATATGATATTTTGGCATATATATCATACTAGTGTCGTCATCCATCTGGGCGTGATGACGTAATCGATGATTTTTTTAAATGAGAATAGGGGTCGAGTGCTAGCTCATTTGAAAGGTCATTAAATTCACTATTTAGTCTTATAAACATTTACACAATTATTTGTACAGGGCGTGCAAAAAAATTTTTAATTAAATTATTTGACAAAAAAAGAAGAATGTATGTAGTTTATTTAATTCAAAATACATTTTACTGTTGCCCAGAAACAGAAAAAATGTTTATTTCAAAAATAAACATTGCTTTTCGATTAAATTCAATGTTCAAGCCAGCTCCCGCCAGCCACCTGTTTCTTAGGAAGTTTGAACATTTAATTTAAGCGAAAAACAATGTTTATTTGTGATATAAACATTTTTTTACTGATTTGTAACAGCAATAAAATGTATTTTGAATTGAATAAATTATATAAATTCTTCTTTTTTGTCAAATAATTTAAATTAAAATTTTTTTTTGGGCACCCTGTATAAACAATTATGTAAATGTTTATATTAATAAATAGAGAATTGAATGATCTTCCAAATGAGCTAGCACACGACCCCTATTCTCATTTAAAAAAATCATCGATTACTTCATCACGCCCATATGGATGACGTTACTAGTATGACATTTATGGCAAAATATCATAATTTAAAAATAAAAATCGACCTGTTTCAGGATCTTTCCTTAAAGTCGCCGGTTTACGAAATAACGAATTTATTCCTTTCATTTGCACCATACTGTATAGTATCAAAATAAAGCTCATTTTTTGACCTATTTTAATTACGGTAACTGTCTTGGCATTTTACTTATTCAAGTGAAAGTACTTAATTACCCAAATAGGTGCAAAACCAAATTAGAGAAAGTATGACAAACTAATGCAATTTTAATAGGTAATTTAACTAAATGGGTCGACAAACAAATCAGGAATTATAAGAAACTATAAGGACATTTGTTATCTTCCAGTTGAATTTATTCTGTCGAATTGGTAACGCCTTATATTGTTAATTTTGTGAGAATCTGTTCGTGCTGTTTAACCGAAAATGCCAAGACGTGTTTTAGATGTAGATACTCTAATTTGTAACCTACATAAGTACTTTATTGCGGAAATAAACAATGGTGGTCCTTTAAAATCGGTAACGTCTGTACAACAACGCGTGTGCGATGCTTTAGGACAGCGAATCAAAATTAAGATCTACAATAAATTAAAAACGAGAATAGTGAAGTGCCGGAAAACGATCACCACCATACTCGCCTGTTATTAAAAACGAACGATATGTTCGAAGGACGAAAATTTCAAATTCGTAATATCAAGGCCGCGTCTCACCATCAAATAATTTGATCAAACAGTTTGAGCAAACTCCGGAAGTACGTCAAAGTGACGTCACAATTGCAGTTTTTTTGAAATTCTAAAAATCTGTGCTCTCACTATCAGTCTAGTTTGATCAAATTTTTTGTATTGAGTTGTCTAACTTGTTTGTACTTTATTTAAAATTAAAATTTTTCATTATTATCCACAATGAACACTCAGGATGTGACGTCACTAACTGTCACTTTAGTTTGCTCAAACCCAGTTTGATCAAATTATTTGATGGTGAGACGCGGCCTTCATATATCAAATGCGTGCAAATAAGGAACATGTGACTTTAGTTAGATACAATTTTACTTAAGTTAAAAGAGAGGAAATTTGGTGACATCGGCAGAACAAGTTTATGGCAAGACCTACATAACATAGGATTCAAATTTAAAAAAGAGGATAACAGAAAAGCGCTTTGTGAAAGAAGTTCTGTTGTACACAAGAGAATTGAGTTTCTGAGAAAATGTAACAAATTTAAAGAAGAAGGGTCAACTTTTGTAAATTTAGACGAAACATGGATATTTTCTAAGGGTGCTACCAAGAGAATATGGCAAGATGACAACATAAAATCGATCAAGCATACTAGTGGAGAAGGGAAGCGATATATAATTCTGCACGTGGGAGGGAAGACAGGCTTTATAGAAGGTGCTGATGTAATATTTTCGTCTACATAAAAAAAAAAAAACTATCATGACAATATGAACACGGAAATGTTTGTGAAATGGTTGCGTGAAAAACTTCTTCCCGGATTAAGTGAGCCCAGCGTAATTATTTTAGACAATGCGCCTTACCATTCAGAAATACTAAACAAAAGTCCAACAAATTCGTGGAATGTAGATAAGATTAAAGAATGGCTAACAAATGAACGCATATCTATTCCACAGCATATATTAAAGTCTGAGTTGTTACGTTTGGTAAAACATGCAAAACCAAAAATCTTTGTGGTGGATCAGGTTATTGAAAGTTACGGGCATCAAGTTTTACGTCTTCCACCATACCACTGCCAGTTTAATCCCATCGAATATATATGGGGAATAGCAAAACAATATTACGACAACCATATTGGGCCTAATGGGTATACAGACGAAGCGGTTTGGGAAACTTGGCGAGAAGCACTTTCAATTGCAACTCCAGAAGTATGGCGGAACTGTATATACAAGAGCGAAAAATTAATTGAGGATTGGTGGATTCGTGAAAATAATTAACGAAATAAGCCCAATTATAATAACAATTAACGGTGACGACAGCGATGACGATGACAGCGATGGCGATGATAGTGTGAACAATAACGACTAAATCATTTTAGTAAAAAAAATTGGTACGTATATTGACTTAATAATATTTAGCATTTTACTTAAATATTTGATGTTTACATAATGCCCTACTGTAGAATTTCCGGATCCTTTTCAAGGCGTGATCATTTTAGTAGGTGTGATTTGTTTGAAATCAAAACTATTTGTAGATATTGTAGGTACATACGTAATATTATAATATTGTTTTTAATAATTTTTATTTACGGGAAAAATACCCCATTATACATATAAACTATAAAATATACATAACTAACATAGAAAACATGCGATCTGATAAAAGAATAAAACAAGCTAAAATTAGTTTACAATGTCATATAAATGCTTTTTACACGCGTCAATTGACTTTAATTTAAAAACATCCAACGTCAATATATCACTTAAATTGATCGTGACTTTATAGAAAACCATTTTAGAGATTAAATTCAAACATCAACAATACAGCAACGTTTAGCCTTCTACCTTTTATAAGTTATAATTTATTTCATTTTTATTATATTGATATTCATGCAACAATTAATATTAAGTATGTATATTGATTTTTGGTTACGGATAATGAACTGTTATAAAGAATCATGAAATTATGTCGTTTAGGCTTCTGAGGCTACACAAACACCTAAAATTTAAAATTATTTGATTTAGATAAGAACCCCCTCAAATAAAAAATTACTGCGCCCATGTGTAAATAGTCAAACTACAGCGGACCAGTAAATTCGTTCATTTCTTTCTTAATCCATACCGGTGTAAGTCTACCGAATAGTATAAAGTCTATTGTCCCGACGGATGACGTCACTAGTATACCATATATGCCACAATATCATAACTTAAAAATAAATATCGACCTGTTTCGGGATTTTTCCTTAAAGTCGCCGGTTTACAAAATATCGAATTTATTCCTTTCATTTGCACCATACTGTCGGTGGAAAATAGTGTCGCGCACGCTTGATTAGCAATTAAAAAACAACGGAGCTTTGAATATTGTATTGCAAAAAACTCTTCGGGATTTCATCAATCGATGTTTAAAGAATATCTACCTACCTTGGCAACATTCAAATTTTCAGTTTTTCACATAGTTTTTGAAGGTTAAAAATGGCTGATTTCGCAATTTTTCAATTTTTAATCGCTTATTTGTCAAAAACTATCATTTTTAGAGAAAAGTCACTAAAGACCTTTTCTGTTTGGAATGATCCAAAAAAAACTAAAAAAACTTTGTTCCATGCAAAAAAAATAATTTAAAAAAAAAACAAAAAAAAAACAAAAAAAAAACGTTTAAAAAATTTTTGACCACCTTTTGGTCCTGGCAACATGCAAATTTGTTAAAAGGAGTCCTTTTTGAGTAAGATTGTGCAAAAAATCCGAATTAGAATATTTTCAAAAGACTAAGTTTTCACTCTAATGGCATATAACATATCCCACCAGAATGAAAACAATGGGAACCTTCTCTGGTTACACCTCCGAGGCTTCTACAATTTGCAAGCCATACGGATGCTGAGACTAAGGAAGATGAGGGAATTCTACAATTTACAATTCACGTCACATCTGCTCAGCGCGGTAAAGTTCCAACGAGACTGGTTCCCTTCATACTCCACACAGAGTAAATGTAAATCAAAAATGAATAACCATTTTCAATTTCGTTGCAAAACGAAAATACAGCCGAACCATATTCCAGCCCAATCAGAGAGTGCTGCAAGCACCTCTACCGGTTTCGAAACTTATTAGTCTCTCATCAGGAGGCACATATGCTGCTCTCCCTGATCCAACCAAAACAAACCCCAGCGTGCAGTCCCGAATTGCAACGAACGAAATGGCATAGATGCCCTAGCGGCAACTGCTAGCAAAAGACTAAGTTTTCACTCTAATGGCATATAACATATCCCACCAGAATGAAAACAATGGGAACCTTCTCTGGTTACACCTCCGAGGCTTCTACAATTTGCAAGCCATACGGATGCTGAGACTAAGGAAGATGAGGGAATTCTACAATTTACAATTCACGTCACATCTGCTCAGCGCGGTAAAGTTCCAACGAGACTGGTTCCCTTCATACTCCACACAGAGTAAATGTAAATCAAAAATGAATAACCATTTTCAATTTCGTTGCAAAACGAAAATACAGCCGAACCATATTCCAGCCCAATCAGAGAGTGCTGCAAGCACCTCTACCGGTTTCGAAACTTATTAGTCTCTCATCAGGAGGCACATATGCTGCTCTCCCTGATCCAACCAAAACAAACCCCAGCGTGCAGTCCCGAATTGCAACGAACGAAATGGCATAGATGCCCTAGCGGCAACTGCTAGCAAAAGACTAAGTTTTCACTCTAATGGCATATAACATATCCCACCAGAATGAAAACAATGGGAACCTTCTCTGGTTACACCTCCGAGGCTTCTACAATTTGCAAGCCATACGGATGCTGAGACTAAGGAAGATGAGGGAATTCTACAATTTACAATTCACGTCACATCTGCTCAGCGCGGTAAAGTTCCAACGAGACTGGTTCCCTTCATACTCCACACAGAGTAAATGTAAATCAAAAATGAATAACCATTTTCAATTTCGTTGCAAAACGAAAATACAGCCGAACCATATTCCAGCCCAATCAGAGAGTGCTGCAAGCACCTCTACCGGTTTCGAAACTTATTAGTCTCTCATCAGGAGGCACATATGCTGCTCTCCCTGATCTCGTTGGAACTTTACCGCGCTGAGCAGATGTGACGTGAATTGTAAATTGTAGAATTCCCTCATCTTCCTTAGTCTCAGCATCCGTATGGCTTGCAAATTGTAGAAGCCTCGGAGGTGTAACCAGAGAAGGTTCCCATTGTTTTCATTCTGGTGGGATATGTTATATGCCATTAGAGTGAAAACTTAGTCTTTTGCTAGCAGTTGCCGCTAGGGCATCTATGCCATTTCGTTCGTTGCAATTCGGGACTGCACGCTGGGGTTTGTTTTGGTTGGATCAGGGAGAGCAGCATATGTGCCTCCTGATGAGAGACTAATAAGTTTCGAAACCGGTAGAGGTGCTTGCAGCACTCTCTGATTGGGCTGGAATATGGTTCGGCTGTATTTTCGTTTTGCAACGAAATTGAAAATGGTTATTCATTTTTGATTTACATTTACTCTGTGTGGAGTATGAAGGGAACCAGTCTCGTTGGAACTTTACCGCGCTGAGCAGATGTGACGTGAATTGTAAATTGTAGAATTCCCTCATCTTCCTTAGTCTCAGCATCCGTATGGCTTGCAAATTGTAGAAGCCTCGGAGGTGTAACCAGAGAAGGTTCCCATTGTTTTCATTCTGGTGGGATATGTTATATGCCATTAGAGTGAAAACTTAGTCTTTTGCTAGCAGTTGCCGCTAGGGCATCTATGCCATTTCGTTCGTTGCAATTCGGGACTGCACGCTGGGGTTTGTTTTGGTTGGATCAGGGAGAGCAGCATATGTGCCTCCTGATGAGAGACTAATAAGTTTCGAAACCGGTAGAGGTGCTTGCAGCACTCTCTGATTGGGCTGGAATATGGTTCGGCTGTATTTTCGTTTTGCAACGAAATTGAAAATGGTTATTCATTTTTGATTTACATTTACTCTGTGTGGAGTATGAAGGGAACCAGTCTCGTTGGAACTTTACCGCGCTGAGCAGATGTGACGTGAATTGTAAATTGTAGAATTCCCTCATCTTCCTTAGTCTCAGCATCCGTATGGCTTGCAAATTGTAGAAGCCTCGGAGGTGTAACCAGAGAAGGTTCCCATTGTTTTCATTCTGGTGGGATATGTTATATGCCATTAGAGTGAAAACTTAGTCTTTTGCTAGCAGTTGCCGCTAGGGCATCTATGCCATTTCGTTCGTTGCAATTCGGGACTGCACGCTGGGGTTTGTTTTGGTTGGATCAGGGAGAGCAGCATATGTGCCTCCTGATGAGAGACTAATAAGTTTCGAAACCGGTAGAGGTGCTTGCAGCACTCTCTGATTGGGCTGGAATATGGTTCGGCTGTATTTTCGTTTTGCAACGAAATTGAAAATGGTTATTCATTTTAGAATATTTTCCTAGCGGATGCGCAGTGGCTTTCTGGACTAAATGGGTCTAAAAAGGGGACTAAAATAACAAGTTTTTTATATTGATGCGAAGGAAACAGCTGGTCCTGGTTTATTTTTTTTGTTAAATTAATTACCTAATTTTGTTCTTATAAACTGTTGAAATCAAAATTAATATTTGTATGTAAAAAAAGGGATTTAAATTTATGTTTACATTACATTCTCTATAGTTTAGTGTTTTATTTGAACTGTCATGTCTCATTCTCTAAATCAAACCAACTAATAATAAAAAAAAATAATTCTGACTGAGAAATAGCTGTGGTACCTTGAAATATTCGATTTGGAATTAGACGAATAAGAACGTATTTTTCATGAGTTACAACTTTGTTTTTATTTGATTGATAGACTTTACTGATACCAAGGGCGGATCCAGGGAGGAGGCCATGGGGGCCATGGCCCCCTCCGAGAATTAAAAAAAAATTAATTTAAGTATACAGCCAACCTTCGGGTATTATCCCGTTTTATTTTTAATTTAAATATGTTTTCTGGACTAAAATTGAACAAAAGCAGTAACGGAAGCTTTAAGAATGGCATAGGATGTTTTATAAATCAAAATTTAGATAATTTTACAAAGTGCCAATTGTCAAAACGACCTTGGGAGCCATCAAAATCTTATCAATTCCCATATTCTATACACACAAAGAATAAAAAAGAAATGAAGCGTTACTTGGATCACAAGAACTTAGAACAAAGGAGTTGGTTGGTGTTTTCGCACAGTTAAAAGGGAGTGTTTTACAAGGGATGACAGCCCAAAGCCTTGTCATAAAACCTTCAATATCTTTCGCCAAACTCATGGGCAAAGACAAAGCCATACAATCTTATGAAAAAACATCATACTATAATGTTATGAGTGCGTTGAAGTTGAGGTGGATTTTCTACAAAGTTATCGCAACCCGCAAAAGTCAGTCATTAACCAAATAGACTCTCAAAGGTCTAAACAGGTATAAGAAAATAAAGAAAGACTACGACTAATAGTAGAGTCTATAGTGTTCTTAGGTCGACAAAATATTCCTCTAAGAGACCATCATGATGATGGCCTTCTGCTTCTGGACGGTGATGCTGGACCTAGCAATGAGGAGTCCAGGGGCAATTAATTGTCAAGGTTTAAAATCGCATCATTAAATAAGACTCTTGAAATATATAATCGCTAAATAATTGAAAAAATAATGAATCAGGTTCAAAGTGCAAATTATTACTCTGTGATATTTGACGAAACGACCGACGTATCCAACATATAACAGCTTTCTCTAAATTTAAAATACATACACAATAACAACATTCGTGAATTCATTGACGCTTATGAGAACATAAAAACAATGAGTGAAAATCAAGAAAGAGGGGAAGAACAAGGCCTGACAGGAGAAGCATTGGGAAAAATAGTATTTAGCTTGTTGAAAGAACTGCACCTGGATCCGAAGAAATGTGGAGGAATCGGTACTGACTTTAATAATACTTTAATAACGATAACTTTTGAATGTCTGTATGCAGCTCAAATCTGTGTGAAAAGTGTCTTAAAACTCACCATTGTAACCCTAATTTTTAAAAATTACTCTCTGGCCCCCCGGTACCCCTCCCCCTCCCCAAAAAAAGTTCATGGCCCCTCCCGAAAATCGGTCCTGGATCCGCCCTTGACTGATACACCATTTTTTTTGGGGTTTTTATAAGCTACACTTTTGCTAAGGATATTTTTTTCGATAAAATATTTACTTTTTGAGTTATATGCGAAAAACCGTCTGAAAACGTAGTTTTTTTTGTCGAAAAATCAACATTTTCAATGGCGAATAACTCGAAAAGTATTGACCTACGTAAAAAACTCTATAGAACAAAAGTTGTTTAACATCAGTCAATTTATCCATTTCCGGTCTTATCTTGAATGTATGTTTTTTCACCCCCGAGAAGGGGTGACTGTCATCCCCCAAGTAAAAGCAACCAACGGCACAATTTCAACTTTGAAGTGGAGGATAAGTAGAACATAAATCCAAATTTTCATACAATTCGGAGTTGTCCCTGAAAATTACACGGTATCGCCGAATTTCCCGTTCATTTACTGGGCTAATTGTTTAAATCATATTTCTTAAAATGAGAAGGATCCGTTTGAGGAATTAGGCAATACAGATAGGTACATATAATAACTTATGGCTGTTCAGCCCATATATTGAAGTTACATACTTGCCCATGATATAAAAGTGCCAGGAATAAAGAGTAGTATAAAAAAATTGCAAATATTTCAGAAATGTACATTTTGCTAGAGCAAAAAATAAAAGCTGAAGCTGGTGATTCTGCTTTTGTATTGCATGAGGCTGTTCGTTGAAATACTTTATCGGAATGCTTAGAAAGTTAGTTGAAAAACTGGCCAATATTGTTTCATGTTTACTCAAACAATAGAATAAGTATTAGTATTGATAAAGATGTAATAAAGCTTGTAAATGATACAAAAAAGACAAATGCCTAAGACTAGGTATTTATAAAAATTAAAGTATATTGCAGGGAGAAAGTCCAAACAAATACTTGCACTAAAGGAGAGGCTATTATAGAGATATGGTAGACCACGGCGCATCTGTAAAAATATTAGTACATTTGGACGTTGAGAGGTGACTCAAATTTTTTTGCAGAAATTGCTTGAAAATAAATCAAAAATAATATTTGAGTTATCCTCCCTCTCAAAAAGGTCCGGAACATTGTTTAAATAATCAAAATGTCAAAAAATTAAGGAAAAATTCGAATTTTTTCTTGGTTTTTTGATTATAACTTTAAAAGTATTCATTTCCGAGAAAAGTTGTATTGACATAAAAGTTGCGTAATTAAATTTACTACAATATAGAATTGACTAAAAATTTAAAAAATAGTCACCCTTGTTGCAAAATAGCAGTAATTGTGAAAAAAACATACAAAAACAAGTATTCGTATTTTACGTTTTTCAACCATTTATGCTACACTTAGGACCTTCATATTTCACCCTAAAAAACTTTATGACACAGTAAAACAACACTGTAAATTTTATTAAGATCGGTTCAATAGATTTTGCAAAATAAATTTTGCAATCCAGCTTTTGTAAAAAAAATTCATTTTTTCAAAATGTTACAGGACTGAAAATAAAGCAGATAGCAAGTTGAAATTTTTTTTGCGTAGGTATAGAAGTGTACCTTTCATTTTCAATTTTGCAAAATTAAAATCGATTAACACCACGGCGTCAGGATTTTTTTTAAACAAACATTAATTATTAGTGCTACGCGCAGGACAGCGGATAGTTTGCTCTGATTGGGCATTCCAATGACCTTTGATAATGATTGATACATTTTAATTTTTATTACATTTCGATATATATATAAATAAATTTATTTATTGCAAAATAAAAACACATACTCTATCCTTTGAAATAACACTTTTATTAGCAAAAACTTTCTTTGTTCATATATTTTAACTTAAATAATAAAAGTTTATTATTTTTAAACATATGCAATTGTTTAAACAATATTTCACAAACAATTATAACATTATTTTGATTTTTGTGGAATTAAAATATTAAAATACAACTAAATATAGAGTAAGAAAACAATATATTAGATAAAAATTGAAAGAAATGTTTGTTGGAAATCAACTTGTGTGAATCGAACACTGCTGTCCTGCGCGTAGCACCAAAAATTATTGTTTATTTCAAAAATTTTCTGACGCCGTGGTAATAATTCGATTTTAATTTTGAAAATTGCAAATGAAAGGTACAGTACACTTCTATAAGCAAAAAAAATTCAACTTGCTATCTGCTTTATTTTCAGTCCTGTAACATTTTGAAAAAATGAATTTTTTTTGCGAAAGCTGGATTTCAAAATGTATTTTGTAAAATCTATTAAACCGATCTTAATGAAATTTACAGTATTGTTTTACTGTATCATAAAGTTTTTCTGAATGAAATATGAAGGTCCTAAGTATAGCATAAATGGTTGAAAAACGGAAAATGCGAATACTTGGTTTTGTATGCTTTTTTCGCAATTATTGCTATTTTGCAACTAGGGTAACTATTTTTTAAATTTTTAACCAATTCTGTATTATTGGAAATTTAATTACGCAACTTTTACGTTAGTACAACTTTTCTCGGAAATGAATATTTTTAACGTTATAATCAAAAAACGAAGAAAAAAATCGAATTTTTCCTTCAATTTTTGACATTTTGATTATTTAAACAATGTTCCGGACCTTTTTGAGAGGGAGGATAACTCAAATATTATTATTTGATTTATTTTCAAGCAATTTCTGCAAAAAAATTTGAGTCTCAACGTCCATCTCAAAACAAATGCGTCCTGGACTATGGCTAGAACTTCTGGAAGCATTCGAGACTGAACATGCAAATGGCGAATATTTGGTAAATGGCACGAATAAAGTCAAGAAGCTTATGGAAATGGCTTTGGTCCCGGCTGATTTTTTGGCAAAGTTCATCGCTTTAGTGGAAATAAATTTAGTACAGAGCAAATAAAAACTGTCACGGAATATGTAGAACCTTATTATCCAGAAGCATTGCCAATTATTATTAATTATCAGGCAAAGTATGTACCCTTTAAACCATATTATGTTTTCATATTAAACATATAATGTAAGACCATTGGCATGGTGGCGTTCTATGGTCATCCAACATAAAAAAAACTCTTCTCATCATACACTTTAGTCAATTCCAAACTATTTAATCGGCTAGGCAATGTCAAAGCTACTAAGTTGGTTTCAATTGTTAAAGAGCTTAATTCTATAAGTGATCACGTGGCTGATCAGACTGATGACTTAGATAACAAGATTATTATGAGACTGAAACAGTTTGAGAAATTTATTAACTCTTGTATGCAAAGTGCTTTTAAGTTTTCTAATTTTTGTTGTGTTACGATTATTAATAAATAAATAATATATTTGTTAAAAAGTCTGTATAATAATATGTATGAGATTTTTTTTTCATTATATTCACATTATATTCACAAAGAAAATGAAAAAAAAACGCTTGTTTAATTTAAGTGTTTGTAAACTGTCACAAACAAAAACTGTTTTAAATATAAACAAATGTTTAAAACATGTTTCAAACAGTTGTTTAAAACAAAATGTTTAGTTTAAAACAAAACAACCCTGGTCAAACTATACGGAGATTTGTTGAATTAGTTGTGTACATGACTTTCCCCTACGAGCGGAAATCAGAGGGGTGGACGAGGGTAGCTATAAGGGTTCAAAGCTGCGATTTTTATTATTTTTTTTGTGACGCTCATGATCGAGATAGTGCACCAAACATAGGCGTAACCAGGATGATCCTAAGGGGGGGGTTACATCTACCTGAAAGGGGGGGGGTTACAACTACTGGAAATATCTGAGGGATATGATGTTAAGCGTATAGAGCTGAAAGTACATCCCAATGGGGGGGGGGGGTTACAACCCCCAAAACCCCCCCTGGTTACGCCTATGGCACCAAAATATGGGAATAAGTAGGTCATGATGTAACAAAGCAAAATCTCCAGGGGCGGCGAGTAGGGATGAATATAAAAATAGTAAGTGGTTTTTTGTGACGTTCGTGATCGAGAGGTTTTTTTTTTAATTTTATACTCTGTATTTAACATTTTTCAAAGAGGTAATACTGCCATTGAAAACAACGTAAAAATATTATTTTGGAAATATTTTGAAATTTTTAATTACTTTAATTACCATTTAATAAATGCATAACCTATATTTTCATGTATTTCTTTAGGACACTATTTAATATGGCTTCTTATGGGCGAAACTTAACATGGCTTCTTATGACCATATTTTTCTGTAAAATTATACAATTTAAAGCAAGTCCAAAAAGATCAACGTCGCCATGAAGATGAAAAACATACTCAGATGGCTTTTGCGAAATATATTAAGTCACTAAAGTAGTTTAATACATGATCTAGGACAGGGGTCACCAATTAGTTTTCCTGGCGGTCCGTTTCGAAAACCTGTGACACTTCCGGGGTCCGGACCTAATGCTACCTATATCCGGTTGTTCTGATTCGGTTTCTTTGTGGATACTTGGTAAAAAATATATCCATCATAACAACAAATCAGAAGGGTACCTGGCGAAATTTTTAGCCAGAAATTGTTGAAACACTTTTTTTTAACAAATTCAAAACATCACGTTTTTTCCCACGAAAATGTTTTTTTCATTTTTGGGTCATCTTAAACAAAAAAGATCTTTTTTCGCAAAAGTTGATAAATTACGAGTTTTAAGCGATTTAAAATCTAAAAATGCGAAAATAAGCTTTAAATCTCATGTGTAAATAATTATTTTTGAGGTTGGTAAGTGCCTAAATTGAAGTTTAAACATTCAATTTCAAGTTTCTTATAAGTAATCGGACACATTTTAATTTAAACCGTTGTTTTTAATTGTTAATTATACGCGTCCTCTCGACACTTAATCCGCCGCGGCGGCAAGTCGCACTATGTGGTGGGTATCGCACTATATAATTGGCGTATTTAATTAGCACATTGGCAATAATTAATTGAATAAATAAATAAATAAATTAGGTATCTAAAAAAACTATGTTAATAATATATTATAAAATTTTAATAAATGTCCAGTATTTGTTGGGAATTTTTGGCATAAGTACGTATAATATGTATACATGCGACAGAGACGCATCATAAAGTGTCATAAAGACCGGCGATTAACAATTAAAAAACAACGATCTATATTGAAATAAGCCCCGATTACTCGTTAGAATCTTGAAATTGAATGTATAAGCTTCAATTTAAGCACTATACTCCGTCTACCGAACAGATGGAGTAATCAAGTGAATAAATCATAATATTTCTTCAAAATACCTTAACGCACAACCTTGTATACAATACCGATAACACCAATTACCGAATACCTTGTTATCGGTATTGTGTAGAAGGCCGTGCGTTAAGGTATTTTGAAGAAATATTGTGATTTATTCACGTGATTACTCCGTCTGTTGGGTAGACGGAGTATAGTCAACCGGAAAACTAATAATTTACACATGAGTTTTCAAGCCTCAAAAATGTGTATGCGTATTTTCGCATTTTTCACATTTTAAATCGCTTATAACTCGAAAACTATCAACTTTTAAGTAAAATGACAAGAAACCTTTTTTGCTTAAAATCGCCCAAAAAACCTAAAAATACATTTTCGGGCAAAAAGATAATTTTGAATTTAGTTAAAAAAAATTGTTTTCTATGTAAAAAAAATGTTGCACCTGTCTGAAGTCTGGAATGAGTTTAGTTCAAATAATTTTCATTAGATAGGGAGTTAAGATTCATCTGTTAGCTCAGATCTGTACCGATTTTTAATAAAGTTCCTTCTTGAAACAGCGGCTACGCACATATAAGTTGACAAACATAGTACACAATTTCATGGCCAAACATTTTCAATTGCGAAACACTATATGCTGAATTTAATCGCGGTCCGCACAAAACTAGCTCACGGTCCGCTAATTGGTGACCCCTGATCTAGGAAACCCATTAAGTAAAAATGACTCTGATCTACTGGTACCTACTTAACAGCAGAAATATTGTACACAGTGGCAGTTGCAGACACATTGTTGAATATTAAAATAATTGGAATTGAACAGTATGAGTAATATGTAAGCCAGAAGCTGATCAACAAAATCAAACCAATATCAGATCCGATAAAACGTAATAAGAAGTTACAGTTGATATTAATGAATAATGACTTTCCCTTTGTTTTCGGGGTTGTATACTGCATCAAAAACACGTAATGGAGACTTGAGGAATTCTTTAAACACGAGAACCAAGCTTATCCTCCAGCACTTTCTAAGTTGGGCAATCTAAGAACTGGAACAAAATCTGACTTGTTGGCTTGTTTTGAAAAAATTTCACTTATCAAAAATATCAACCTAGCTGTTGAAATAACAATCATTGACGATGATGCTGCAATTGTCAGCATGCTGCGACCGGAGTTAACAAAAACCTTTGAGGATGATGGTAATAGCGTATTCGTAGCTTATATCAAATCTTTGCTTCAATATGTAAGAAGAATGGATGTCGTATGGGATGTATACATATGCCTGACAGCTTGAACAGAGTAACACGAAGCTAGTGCGGAAAAGATGTTCGGAGGCGTGTTGAACCAAAAAACCCACTTCCCAAAAACTGAGAGGACTGTACGGTGACCATATCTTTTTAAAGAAAAAAAAGTACAAAAAACAAAAATTTATTAAAAACGCAAAATGTATCTTGTTATTGGACAAATATAACTTTTTGGCATTAAAAATAAATAAACTATGTAGCTAAACATAAAAAATTATACCAATTAAACTAAACATAACACATTAATTACATTAACTTTGAAAAAGTTACAAGCCTGTAATTAAGAGTTTTTAGATGAGGGACCTGGAATAGCCTCATCTTCTTTCGGTTTTTTGCATCATTCATATTTTTCTGAACTTAAAATTAATTTAAGAAGGTCCGGCTTTGACTGAAGTAAATGAAACATTTTATACAAGTCTCATCAAAATTTGCGTACACCAGCATCGCTGCCTTGAGAGTGGATATGGACATTTGTGATTTTTCCGACGTCCAATAATAATTATTTATTACAGAAAATAAATGCTCGATAGCCGCACTAGTACCCGGAAGACAAAAAATAAATTCGCATATATTTGTAAGTTTTTCAGTTTGAATTTATCTACACACTCAAAAACTTTAAGCCATCGATCCTAATTATTTTTTTCTTCTGTGTTCCACTCAGCAATTTTTTCACTTGTAGCCATGTCTTTCAAAATTCCCAGTTCGTCAAAGAGTTGATCTTCGTTTAACATGGTTGCCTTGATATTCAATTTAAAAGCTTCGAGAGAATAACAAACATCGTTCCATGTTATTTCACTTCTAATGCGAGCTCCACACTCTCGCCGAAGTCGATCGAGGTTCAACAAGTACGAGAGTGTAGACGGCCACCTTGTGTAACTTTGCCTCACTTCGTTCTACTTCCATTCTCTGTCGGTCTGGTCAAAGGGATCTTTGTCGGTATCGCACTTCCTCGCGAAGTAGAACGAGTGTGTAGAGAGAGTACTTCGGACTTCGGTCAACTTTGGCGAAGTAACTTCGCCGAGATTGTGGAGCCCGCTTTAGATCTATGCTTTTGAATAGTTTAAATTCATGAAAATTTGTACTCCAGTTTTCTAGGTAGGTTACACATTTTGTGTAAAAATGTTTCACTTGTGCAGTGAAGTTTTGTGTACGACCACCGCACCATAAGCCTGATGTCTCACACACTTAAAATGTTTTTAAGGATCATTCATAAACGCATTTACCAAAAACTTGATCTTGATATTGAAGAAACCCACTTTGAATTTACACTACTAATCCAGAGATGCTTGAATGTGAACCAGGATATGTACGTCTGTGTCATAGATTACAACAAGGCTTTCGATAAAGTCCGCCACAAAGAGCTAATGGACGTCCTCAAAGCAAAACAATTACAATACAATGACCTTTGAATTATAACAAATTTATATTATAAACAGCAGGCACACATAAGCATTAACGAACACACATCAGAAGAGTTCGAATTTAAAAGAGGAGTGCGACAGGTGTGTGTAGTATTACTACTACTATTAAATGCATACTCTGAAGAAATTATGAAAAAAGTTCTTGAGGGAGAAACAGCAGGAATAAACGTTCCTAAATGGAACGCCAATTAACAGCATTAGACATGCGGACGACACTATCATAATAGCGGACAACCTCCAAGACCTTCAAATGCTAATGAACAAGATAGTTGAGTATGGAGAACAATATGGATTATCATTAAACATCAAGAAAACTAAATTTATGAGGATATCAAAAACCCAAAATATTGATAAAAGCCTGACAATTAAAGGTAAAACTTTAGAACAAGTTGAAAACTACATCTATCTGGCACAATAATTAATCACACAAACGGTTACTCCAAAGAAATCAAATTTCGAATAGAGAAGGCAAGAACCAACTCCAATAAAATGAGAAAGGTAGTTTGTGCAAGAGAACTGAAATAATTAAGACTTGAGAGTTAGGCTGGCAAGGTGTTTTATTTTCTCGACTCTGCTTTACGGGATAGAAGTATCAATTAACGCGTCGACTACTAAAAAGTTGGAAGCATTTGAACTGTGGGTGAAGGTACCTGAAGATAGCATGAACCGAGCCTGTAACAAACAACGAAGTCATGAGAAGAGTCAACAAAAGAATGGAAATATTGGAAACCATCAAGACCCAAAAGCTGCAATAGCTGGAACAGTATACAAAGAAATTTGTTTAAAAGTAGTAAAAGATAAAAATATTCATTTTTTAGGAAAAATAAGTACATTCGAGTGTCCTTAGAAAGGTGTTAAAGTACATTAGGACAATATTTAAAAATAAGTACTGTCCTACTTAAATAAGTACATATGGTCACCGTAGAGGACTGTCGTCAGAGTTGACGACAATAAGACTGAATTTTTCACTTTTTTATCTAAATATTATATAGGTAGCAGATGTTTCCACAGAGAAGTAAGTAATTACTACAATCGGTAGGGACGTTCTAAACATAAATTGTCAAGATATCTTGAAACTAGCTCCTTGCACAAACGAAGAAGCCGACACTAGAACAATACTGCATTTAAGTGATACTGTGCAGCAAGGATATACTAATGCTGAAATACGCTGAACTACCGGATCTTTGCTGCGCATGACGTAGCAAGACGTTACCACAACGGTTTGTGCATTATCTGACAGATCTACTCAGAAAACTATACAAGATCTGCTGAAATCATTGTTATGTGAAAGAGGGTGTGGTCTGGAAAGAACGTTCTAATATACAGGGTGTTTCATTAATAATTGTCCATATAGTAACTGGAGAAACCTTAGCACAAAATACGAAGATTTAACCTAAAACACTTAAATAAAATGTGGTTCCTTACTGAGTTACAGGGTGTTTTATCTAAAAATTTAAAAACTATTTTTGCTTAGAATTTTAAAACTATTCGACGTATCTTTTTCTTACTTGGCAGAAAGTGCGACTACTATACACCCTACTAAATTATGATAAACAAACGTTTCTAGCTACTACCAGAGGCGTACGATAGGGGATAGTGAATGGTTGACCCTTCTCAAATTCTACGCCACTGGAGGAATTAATATTTTAGTGCCATTTTTAGATTCTCTAATACTTTCTACGTAAATAATATACTCTTCATTGGTAACGATAAAGTCATTAGTTTTCGAGATATTTGAAGTTAAATATGAAACGGCACAGTTATTTTGATTAATTTATGAATATAATTCATATGATTAAAATTTAAAAATTATTTGTACTCAGTACTTTAAAACTATTTGACGTATCCTCATCATACTTAGCAGAAAATGTAGGTACAGTGCACCCTAATAAATTAAGATAAATAAACGTTTCTAGCTTTTACCAGAGGCGTACGACAGGGGATAGTGGCTGGTTGACCCTTCCCAAATTCTGCGCCACTGACGAAATTGCTATTTTAGTGTAATTTTTCGATTTTCCACTACCTTTTATGTAAATAATATACTCCTTATTCGTAACGCTAAAATTATTAGTTTTAGAGATATTTGAAATTAAAAATGAAACGACACACTACATTAATATAATATAATCAAAATAACCGTGACGTTTCATAGTTACTTCAAAGATTTCGAAAACTAATGACTATATCGTTACAAATGAAGAGTATATTATTTTCATAGAAAGTATTGGAGAATCCAAAAATTGAACTAAAATAGTAATTTCGCCAGTGGCGTAGAATTTGGAAAGGGTCAACCATCCACTTTCCCCCGTCGTGCACCTCTGGTAATAGCCAGAAACGTTTGTTTAACATAATAAAAAAAACAGAAAGCTTGTACAGTACGTATACTTCCTGCCAAGAATGAAAAGGATACATCGAATAGTTTAAAAATGCTGAGCAAAAATAGTTTTTAAATTTTTAGATAAAACTCAAAGATAACTCAATAAGGAACCACATTTTATTTAAGTGTTTTAGGTTAAATCTTCGTATTTTAAGCTAAGGTTTCTCCAGTTACTTATGGACAATTATTAATGAAACACCCTGTATGTATGTTCTCAATCTGAGAAATATAATTTTGAAGTGAGCGCGGTTGAAATAGTCTATTGCCTTTTTAATTGTGTTGTGTTATGTATTTATCATGTAATAGTTGATCCGGATGTCGATAAGATTGTTATAGACAAAGAACTTGAGGAATTACATAACAGCGATTTCTCGCAAAACAAAACATCTTTTTGTATTTTTTGGGTCATTTTAAGCAAAAAATATTCTTACAAGTTTTTTCGTAGAATGCATAGTTTTCCAGATAACCGCGGTTGAACTTTCAAAAAATCGAAAAATTGTAATTTTTGAACCCTAATAACTTTTGATTAAAAAATAAAGTAGCAATTCTGCTTACCGCATTTGAAAGTTTAAGTCAAATTATATCGGTTTTGATTATTTGCATTGCTAAAAATTTATTATTTTATTGTTAAACAAAGCTATAAACATCTAGTATGTGAGTGATGTTTTCTATGATTTCTCATTTAAAATCGAACGAGTAGGTAGGGTAGCTACAAGTGCAAGCGAGGCAATTTCTACGTAGCATGCGTTAAAACGTATGTATTAGGCACGGGAAGGGGGACATGAAAGGAGCCTCCACGTAGATTGTGATCACTTGTGAATACAATCGGGCGTCCCCTGGAAACGAGTAATGTCGGCTAATCCTTTCAACACCGGTGCACCAACAACACAGATGCAATCAAAATCAAAACGGTCTTTATCAAGGCCATTTTTGATGACGACCTCAATTAATATTGAAGGACTATCAGCAGATAAAGAAGACCTATTGTCTAATATGTGCAGAGAACATGGTGTCGATGTTCTACTGGTACAAGAAACCCATAGAGGTACTGCAAGCCGCAGACCAAGGATTCGGGGTATGAAGCTCATACTGGAGAGACCACACGACCAATATGGTAGCGCAGTCTTCGTCAGACCAGATATCGACGTAGCATCCACATCTCTAACAGATCAAAATGACATCGAGATCCTCACAGTGGAGATAAACTCCTGTACAGTAACGTCAATCTACAAACCACCAAACGCTGACTTTGCTTTTGAGGAACCGAATAACTTTCAATCACAGCAAATCAAATTCGTACTGGGTGACTTCAACTGTCACAGTGTCGCGTGGGGTTACAACGAAACAGATTCCAATGGCGAAGAACTAGAAAAATGGGCTGAAAGCATGAACCTAAAACTTATTCACGATCCAAAGCAGCCTGCGTCGTTCAACAGCGGAAGATGGCGCAGAGGTTACAACCCAGACAATATATTTGTCAGCGACAGAATTGGAGACCAGGTGACAAAAATCGTTGGAAGCGCCCTCCCAAAGACACAGCACAGACCAATAATTTGTCTTTCCAACGCGGCAATCAGATACGAAATTGTTCCTTTCAAGAGAAGGTTCAACTTTACTAAAGCAAAATGGGAAAAATTCTCTGAAACATTGGATCAAGAAGTTTGCCAGCTAGAACCTTGCCCTGATTCATACGATAAATTTGTAGAAATCGTAAAGCAAGTATCACGGAAATTTATCCCTAGAGGCTGTCGAACTGAGTACATAGCGGGGCTCAATGAAGAATCTAAACCCCTACTTAAAAGATACGAACAGCTATATGAAGAAGACCCTTTCTCGGAAGCGACAATACAGGCTGGGGAGGAAATATTACATGCGATATCCGCCAACAGAACGGAAAGGTGGTGCAAGCTGGTCACGAGTCTGGACATGAAACAAAACAGCAGACGTGCCTGGAAGCTGATTCGGAATCTTGGCAACGATCCCGCTGCTCCGGCAGTCAACATGACAGAAGTCACACCCGATCAGATAGCCCATCATCTTCTAATGAACGGTAAGACGACATCAAGAAAGAACAAGGTGAGAGCTCAACGGAATATCGACGAAGAAAGAGATGTTCTAGGTACCTCTTTTTGTCTAGAGGAGATGAGAGGCGCGATCCATCAAATGAAAGATAATAAAGCGGCTGGCCTGGATGACATACGAACAGAGCAAATAAAGAACTTTGGACTAAAAACCGTAGAGTGGCTCGTAAAAATGATGAATTGCTGCATCCGTACATTACAAATCCCCAAAATCTGGAGAAAAGCTAGAGTGGTAGCCCTCTTAAAACCAGGGAAGGATCCGGCGGATACAAAGAGTTTTAGACCTGTATCTCTCTTGTGCCACCTTTTCAAGGCCTTTGAAAGAATGATACTGAACCGGATCGCAGAATATGTGGAGACTAAAATTATTCCAGAACAAGCCGGATTCAGGCCCGGAAAGTGCTGCTGCAGTCAAATTCTTAATCTCACCCAACATATTGAAGATGGTTTTGAACGGAAGGAAATAACAGGAGTAGCGTTCATAGACCTAACTGCCGCCTATGATACAGTTAACCATCAACGGCTACTCGCAAAACTCTACGAAACTACAAAGGATTTCCGACTAACAAGGTTAGTGAAATGTCTCCTCCAGAATAGACGCTTCTACGTAACGCTCCAGTCCAAGAACAGTCGGTGGAGGGACCAAAAAAATGGGCTACCACAGGGAAGTGTCCTCGCGCCGATTCTATACAACATATACACCAACGACCAACCCATACACCAACAAACAAGGCAATTTATTTACGCTGATGATACAGCGGTGGCAGCTCAGGGAAGAACCTTCAATGAAGTCGAAGTGAAACTGAAAGATGCCCTGGGAGACTTAGCTCTATACTATGATAAAAACCATCTGAAACCCAATCCCACAAAAACCCAGGTATGTGCTTTCCACCTGAGAAACAAGCATGCCCGAAGGTCGCTGGAGGTGGAGGTGGAATGGCGTGGTCAGATGCTGGAACACAACAAGACGCCAAAATACCTTGGCGTCCGTCTGGATAGAACTCTGTCTTACCGATACCACTGTCAAGATGTCAAGAAGAAAGTAAGTGCCAGAAATAATATCATCCGCAAGCTAACTAATACAAAATGGGGAGCACAACCACACACTCTCCGCACTTCTGCCTTGGCATTATGTTTTTCGGCCGCGGAGTTTGGAGCACCAGTATGGGCAAACTCTGCTCACGCAAAGAACGTCGACGTGGCTCTAAATGAAACGGTCCGTATAATATCGGGTTGCCTGAAACCGACACCTATCGAAGAGGTATACCCCATTGCTGGAATTGCTCCACCACCAATCAGGAGGAAGGTCACGTCAGAGGTAGAACGGAAAAAGCAGGAGACGGACCGAAGACACCCCTTATATGACCACCAAACTCAGCCAAGCAGACTAAGATCTCGGAAAAGCTTCCTGAAAACATCAAGATCCATCCCCGAAGCGCCAGAGACGCGCCGAATACACCTATGGCAAGCGTCAACTACCGCGACACATTTTCCTCCCTCGGAGGAAATGGCTGCTGGACACAATTTACCGTATCCGACTTGGAAAGTGCTAAACAGACTAAGAACCGGCGTTTCACGTTGTGCTAGTAACCTGAAAAAATGGGGATATCAGGAGGACGATACCTGCGACTGTGGCGCGGTTCAGACCAGCCGGCATCTACTATCATGCACAGAGATGAGAGAGACCTGCACAGAACAAGACTTAATTATAGCAAATGACAGGGCCATCTATGTGGCCAACCATTGGAAATACAGAATTTAAAGTTGTTGGTGTTCCGGACACGGAAAGTAAGTAAGTAGGCACGGGAAACACTATGTGTTTATAGATTAGTTTAACAATAAAAAAATTAATTTTTAGCAATGCAAATAATCAAAACCGATATAATTTGACTTAAACTTTCAAATGCGGTAAGCAGAATTGCTACTTTATTTTTTAATCAAAAGTTATTCGGGTTCATAAATTGCAATTTTTCGATTTTTTGAAAGTTCAACCGCGGTTATCTCGAAAACTATGCATTCTACGAAAAAACTTGTAGGAATATTTTTTGCTTAAAATGACCCAAAAATACAAAAAGATGTTTTGTTTTGCGAGAAATCGCTGTTATGTACTTCCTCAAGTTCTTTGTCTATAACAATCTTATCGACATCCGGATCAACTGTTACCCAAAAAATTCGTATTCTACGGGTCAAAATATATAAAAAAAACTTGGGTAAGTCCATCTGAATTAAGGAGGCCGTAGTACCCCCCCCCCCGGCGACAGGACTATAAGTCTATAATATTAACAGGTGATTTTAATATAGATTTCAAATAAAATGCACTAAGTAAGCAGAACTTGGTAAATATTTTAGATTCTTATGGCTTAACTGTAACTGTGATTGACTATACAAGAGTAACTGCAATTAGTAAAACTCAAATTGATTATATTGCTACAAACATAAATTACCAACAAAAAACAATGGTTGTGGAAGGTTTTATCTCTGATCATCGTGCGCAATTATTCCAATATAGCATTAACACAGACAATGATGCCTATAATATATTCATCCGTTCATATAGTGAAAAGAACATAAATCGTTTTGTTCAAACGCTTGAGTCAACAAATTGGTCAGAGGTATTTAATACAATTTCTGCTGAGGATAAATCATTAGCTTTTTTAAATACTATCCAAAATTACTTTCGGTCCCATTTTCCACTACTTAAATGTAAACCTAAAAAATGTACACGTTCGAATTGGTTTGCGCAATAACTGTACAATTTAAGGGACCAGCTAAAACTTTTAGAAACGATCTGTCAGCAAAATAGTAATCTTTTACATCTTGTAAGTCTACAACTACAACTCTTGCAAATTTCGTCCGCGCTTAGTGTTGGATGCTTTGGACTTTGGACGGACGAGAGAAGGCATGTGGTTTATTTCTCGATTTGTCCAAGGCTTTTGACACTTTGGATCATAATTTGTTGCTAATTAAACTTGAGGGGATTGGTATTCGTGGTGTAGTTCTAAAATGGTTTACTTCCTACCTAGAGAATAGAAGACAAAAAGTAAAGATATCATCTAATGGACTTGTAAACGAATCAAACACATTGGATATCCATTATGGCGTCCCTCAGGGCAGTGTATTGGGTCCTCTACTTTTTATAGTATTTATTAATGATATAGCTTTGGTAACTAATTCACTGACTGGGGTTAACATCATCAGTTATGCGGATGATACCAACATTCTAGTCACAATAACATCTGATCAAAATTTGCAAAATAAAACTACACAGACACTATCCACCATCAACAGTTATCTATTATCCAACAAACTAGTTTTGAATGAAGAGAAATCAAAGTATATGATTTTCACGTCAAATAATTTATTAAACCATCAAGCCACTATACAAGCAGCAATAGATAAAACAGACTGCAAGAAGTTGCTGGGGATTCTTTTAGATAGTAATTGTAAATGTTCAAACCACATTTTTAATTTGAAATCCAGATTAAGTAGCGCATGTTATGCATTGAGAATTCTTTCACGTCTCTTTAATACATCAATATTAAAAACAGTATACTTTGCCAATTTTTACTCAATGGCCAAATATGTCATTGAAGTCTGGGGTTGTACCTCTGAATTAGAGCAGATATTCGAACTTCAGAAAAGAGCTATTAGGATAATGCATAAAATGAAATTTAGAGATTCTTGTAGAGGCATCTTTAGACAAAACAATATTCTTACAATTCCTGGTCTGTATATATTTTCGTGTATAATGTATTTGCATTGCAAAATTTATGAATTTAATAAATTTCAATTTAACCATGTTTATTCAACAAAATTCAGAGACAATCACTTTATGCTTCCACAACATCGTTCTGTTATGTTGGAAGGTAGCACACATTATGCAGCCATAAGTTTCTTTAACAAATTGCCAATAGATATACGAATGAAATGAATTTACATCAGCCAAACTTTCGGAGGTGTGTACAGCGCCGGATAAAGGGGCGGGCGAGCCGGGCGACCGCCCGGAGCGCCCAGTTTTGAGGGGCGCTAAATTTTGAGGGACGCCGATATAAAAATAAAATATCTTTTTACATTCATTATTTTCTTAGATTTTATATATTAACATTTTTCCTTAAACACTGATTTAATTAAATTGTAATAAATCTATAAGAAAAGTATTTCTATCTATAGTTAGAATTTATAACTCAAAAAAAAAAGATTAACAGACTAAAATTCACTAATAAAAATAACGTAACCTAAGAATTGTTATGGCTTTTACCACTCTTTACTGCAGACAAATGCTTTTGGGGATCTATTCATATTTTTAAAGTGTTCATATTTTTAAACAGGACATTTGTCACGTATCGCTTAGGTATGTTAACAATCTACTTACAAAATGAAAGGAAGATCAAGTTTTTAAATAATAATTATCAACAAATTTAAGAATAGTAATATAAGCGATATGTACTATATGAGTCTTATTCTTTATAAAATGTGGTGTGTTCGTTGGAGAATTGAGTAACGTAACTACTGAAGGAAATGCACAAATTTATTGAGATGTTAACAGTTAGAGATACAAAACGATACTAAAATTAATGAATACAAACTACATATTTCTTAAAACCTTTCATAGTCCATGAACATTTCGCTGACACCGCGAAATTACAAGCGTTGGTGTTTATCATGTCACGTAGTCTAAATATTGAAATATAAACACACACAGTGGCGTGCTCGCCATAACACCTCCCTCCTGAAAACCGAAGCTGGGGTGTCCAAGAAGGGCTTCTTTGCAGCTTCGAAGTTTTGGGCTTGTAGTGTAGAGCCTCTCTGGATATGCTCCGAACAGGGCAGGTAGGGCCACATGAAACAAAGAAACCAACCGGCAATAACTCATTCTATTTTTGTTGTTGTGAGAAGGCCGTAGATGAAGTGTACCACAAGGTAATCGAATTATAAGTTGTAGTCATTGATTAAAATCTCTTCATAATATGTATAATAAAAGCTCATATCTACTACTTGCTATGTTACACTTCAACTTCGTTTAAGTAATCGCATCATAAAATTGTTTTACATTAAAATGAAATTTGCGAATAATCTCGTTATCCAACTTAAATGTTAGACTTTTATTGGTTTCATTAACTTCAAGAATGAATAACATACGGTCCTGTGTTTAATGGTGATTTTGATGTATTTAGAATTTTATCAGTTAAAATAAAGCTTATAACAGTGTGATTTTTTTTTTGTTTATCAAAAAGGAAAAGTTGTAAATATTAAAATTTTCCAGGCAGTGGTGTTGTTTAGTTTTAACTATTTTCCAAAATCTGAGTCACCAATACCAGAAGAACTATCAATTATAATTTCAAAACAATTTCTCGTTATTCTCATTATAAAGATACAAAATATTTCTATTATTAATATCTTGTTGTAATTATTAAGGTATTTAAAGACTTGCTCGTTAAAATATAAAAAAATATTTAAACCCAGGTTAGCTTTAACCTTCTGAAATTCGGCAATTTACTTTCCTGTATGAGAGATATGCCATATGGTTTATGGACGCACTTAACAGGGCGTCTGCCTGTTTGTTTGATTTAACCAAAGGCGAAATATGCTGAATATCCTTTATTTTTGTTTGTAATATTTTGTCCAGATGGTCTAATTTTAGTTTACGATATTCAATTTTTTCAGTGAACTTGATAATATTACTTCGGACTATATCATTTGACTAAATGTATTATGTTCACGATCAGATAAAAATAATGTGATTTCCTTTAATCTGCTTATTACAATAAAAGGTAAAATTGGCAATTCTGGGTCACATTTTGTACAAATCAAATAAACAGAAACTATAAAATAATGTAATTTTGAGGAGGACCCATTAAAAACGTTTATAAACTTGATAGCTTTCTCACAATTAATATAATTATTAGAAGTACTGACTGAAATTGTTGCTGTTACATTACTAATTGCCATTGTATTAACCAAAAATGAATTAAATAAATAAAAAATGCAAATACTAGATATGATATCTTAAAAGTTGGAAAATAGCGAAACAGAGTAAATAAAAAAATTAAAACAAATACAAAATGAATATAATTCGACTAACCTCAAGTACTTCCGTGAAAACGTGACTTTACACCGGAACGGGTTGAAAATGTTGCAGCTTCCCAGATCTAGTCGCTTTACACTGGAACGGGTAGAGAACGGGTGGAGAACGTTGCAATTTCCCAGATCAAGTGGTCTTACACTGGAACGGGCAGAGAACGGGTGTGAGCACGTTTTGTACCTTCCAGATCAAGTGGCCTTACACTGGAACTGGTCGAAATTCTAAACTGTATGTAGCCGGTATGGTAGCCGGGATGTTGTTGCTTACGGGTTCCTTCAGTTTTCCTTCCTCGTGGCCTTACACTCGGAACTCAACTACTAAGTCACTAATTCTCCAATTTCCCAATTAACGATTAAAATCGATTAGAAAAAAAGGCTTTACTTTTTCTAATTGGAAATTTCTACTAACTGCGCCAGTCTTATTCTTTATAAAATGTGGTGTGTTCGTTGGAGAATTGAGTAACGTAACTACTGAAGGAAATGCACAAATTTATTGAGATGTTAACAGTTAGAGATACAAAACGATACTAAAATTAATGAATACAAACTACATATTTCTTAAAACCTTTCATAGTCCATGAACATTTCGCTGACACCGCGAAATTACAAGCGTTGGTGTTTATCATGTCACGTAGTCTAAATATTGAAATATAAACACACACAGTGGCGTGCTCGCCATAACATATGTATGTATATAGTATATAGCACAGTACATGAACGTGAAATACAGCGATACTGCGATACCGTGTAATTTTCATGGTCATGACAGATTTGCTTGAAATTTGGATTTAGGTTCCACTTCAAAGTGGGACTTATGCCGTTGGTTGTTTTTACTTGAGAGGTGGAAGTCACCTCTTCTCGGGGGTGAAAAACATACGTTTAAAGTAAGTCCGGAAATTGATAAATAGGCTGATTTCAAACAACTTTTGTTCTATTATAAAGTTTTTTTAATTAAGCCAATATTTTCCGAGTTATTTTTGAGTGAAAATGTTTATTTTTTACAAAAAAACCCACGTTTTCAGGTGATTTTTTACAAATAACTCAAAAAGTAACTATTTTATGGAAAAACATATTCTTAGCAGAACGGTAGCTTATAAAAAACGAAAATGATATATTCCAAATTCCAAGTTGAGTATTTCAATGTGAGATAACCAAAAAATGAAGCACTTTTCGGGGAAAACTCATTAAAACTTTTTTAAAGTGTTAAAAAAAGCGTTATTGTTATTTTGTTATAAAAGTTTCTACCATCAAAACTAAGCGAGTTACGCTCCAAATAAAGTTGCTACCTTTTTTTTTGTAAAAATGAAAATCTCCTCCTTTTAAACTCCCCAAATAGAAATTAATAATTTCATTACCTTTACATGAACAAATTCTTCAAATAATATCAAATGAAATTACTTATTGCAGTAAAACTATACCAAATAAGCACATTATTGCCATCTTCTGTTCCTGAAGATATTTTGGAATGTACCTAGGTCTGGATCCCACGTATGAAAAAAAAGTTGATTAATAGCAAGCTGAAAATTTGTTAATAGCTTAAGGGTGTCTAGTCGGATAAACTTTGATATATGGGAACACTGTAACAGGGGCAGTTTTAATTGTGGAACAGGTTAAAAATTTGTAACGGTCAGACCACGAAAACGGCACATTTGTTTTGTCCGACAGAACAGACTTAAACTCTCCGAACAGAGATTAAACTCTCATGCAAAAATCAGACTGCTATTTATCACCTGTCATAATTCCTGTCATATGACATATTCTACATGTTCCACTCATTAAAACGCCCATTTGGTGATAAATAGCAGTCTAATTTTTGCATGAGAGTTTAATCTCTGTTCGGAGAGTTGAAGTCTGTTCTGTCGGACAAAATACATGTGCCGTTTTCGTGGTCTTTCCGTTCTAAATTTTTAAGCTGTTCCACAATTAAAATTTTCACTGTTCCAGTGTTCCCATATATCAAAGTTTGTCCGACTAGACACCCTTAAGCTATTAACAAATTTTCAGCTTGCTATTAATCAACTTTTTTTTCATACGCGGGATCCAGACCTAACCCGTAAAGCAAAATATTGTAGCATTATTTTAGATTCTACTAGTGATAGTAGTCATAAGGAAAAACTTTAATAATTATTAACGTTACGTTTAGTCAATATTAATGACATCAACATAAAAATCAGGGAGCATTTTATTCACTACCAAGAAGTTAAAACATCAACAAGCTACTCATTATATTATGAGATAGATAATGAAACAATTAATGAATGATTTTCAATTGAATTCAAATTATTGTAGAGGCAAAGGATATGACAATGGCTGTAACATGAAGGGAACCACAAGGTGTATAAGCTCTTCTTTGAAAAGAATTTGTCTTTCTATATCATGTGGCTATCAATCCGACAATTTCGTCATTGGGGATGCAGCCATATCTTGCACACAATTAACATCTTTTTTGGTATTGAAAAAACGTTTATACACATGTTTTTCAGTTTGTTGACATTTTTGCATTTGTCTTTATCTTTTATCTCGCTTTTTCATCGCTTGAACTTCAAATGCGCTTGTTATTTCATATGTTGCATCAGTTATAAATAATAATAACTAGGTATTGTAATATTTTTAAATACATATATTTTTACACAGTTCTTTATTGTGAAAGTTTAAAAATTTTTGTCTTTTTTTACTATGTTTTTTATATTTGCAGTACATTTGTAGATTCTTCTTTGAAAGGGCGCCGAATTTTGTGTTGCCCGGGGCGCTCAAAACTCTACACCGGCCCTGGGTGTGTAAATCAATACATTTGTGAGCTAGAGCCATATTCTAAAAATAACTTTTAAGTATGTTTGATCGTATTTATTAATTTATATACTTTTTAAGATGTATGTCTTTAACTTTGACTTGTCTCATACATGTACTTTGTATAATGTCGCATGTGATCAATAAATTTGACTTATCACCGTACTAGAAGTCACGAATCGATTAATGATACATGAAAACACCTGTTTAGCCAGTAATGTAGATCTATCGACAATCTTCCTCAGACACAAGATGCTTTCATTTAGCACACAAAAAAAAACGATCTACCAGGTTAGTTTCTGCTGGCCTCAAATGATGGTCGCAGCCGTAAAATGTGTAGTTTTACAGAAAAATGTGCTTATAAGAAGCCATGTTATGTTTTCCAATAAGAAATACATGTAATAGTATATTATTCAACGAGCATGTAATGATGGCTATTACTCACGATGATGAAGTTTGCGACACGAGCCGTAGGCGAGTGTCTTAATTCATCAGAGTGAGTAATAGCCATTACATGCGAGTAGAATACTATACTTTTTCTACGACCTTTTTTTTATTTTAATTAGTAAAAAATTTAATTATCAACTACTCGAGATTTATATTATAATAATTTACAAGAATACCTAAATGCTATTTACCCCTATTACGTGTATGAATAATTGGTTGCCTACTATTACCAAATTATTATTTATTGTAAAAATACAACTAGAAATAGTCAATATAAGTTCTATTCGTTTCCGAAAAATTATAATACCCCAGGCTGTGGGTAAAAAATAGGTCGATTTCAGGATATAATTTAGGAATTTTTGAAACCTATCAGGTGTTGTAAAGGACGATGCCAGGAATAACTTCTACTCAAATGTAACCAAAAATATTGTGCGCTTTTTTTTTAATTGCGATTTTCATTTGTTAAATTTGCAATTTTTATTGATTTTTAATTTTGCAGCTTAGGATATTGATTTTAGAGAAAAACTTTTTAATAGAAAGTTGTAGTAAATTAAAAAACCTACAATTTGAGGTACGGTGAGTTTAATTTGGTTAATTGGTTATTGCAAAACAGCCTGCGAAAAGTTCAAAATGGCCGTTTTTTACAATTGCATTATTTATTGTACAAATAATTTTGTTTTCTCTTTTAAAGCTTTAAAATGAAGATCTTTCAATTCCAAACAGAAAAAGAATTGTAAAGCCAGATTCAAATCCTTTTATTTTTTTTATGCATTTTATGATTGTATTATTATATAATTTTTTTAAAGAAAATACATATTTAATTAAAATTTTTCCAACAATTATTGTTCAGAAATCATTTGTGGAATTTTTCAATGTGTTTGTGTGTGTTTTATTCTGTTATAAGTATAACTTCTTACGTGCGTACTACACACAAATTATTTTTTCAAATATTTTTTACAATCCAATAATATTTGAACGTGTTATAGTGAAAACTGTTTAAAAAATAGGAAATAAATTTAAAACAGACAATATCTTTTAATTTGCGGTAGCGCAAAATACTCAAAAATTGGTAAAATTCACATATTAGCACATTAAAAAAGGTGTGGTCTAGTATGTTGTGTTGGTTGTTAATAGCACAGTCCATTTTTTGTTCTTTTACTTTACACTCCATTTAGGTAATCCGAATATAATTATTATAGTGTGTTTAAATTTATAAAGATATAAATAGAACAACTTATAATTTTAATAACATGTTTAATTGAAACAAAAAAAACCAAATTGTAGCCAAACAATGTAAATAAATTAAATAAAATTTTGACTTTAGAAAGAGTATTTTACGCACTATTTCTGAGTCGGTATGTTGAAGCTACGCTTGCTGTCAAACTTTGTCATTAAAGCTCTGGATGCTACAGCAGATCTTATGAAACCATCTCGTTCCTTAGCATCCACGACTTTTTGGATGCTTCAGTCACTAACTTGACGCAGCGTTCCACGGTTTGAGTATGACATGGAATTTTTTCAAAGTTCCAATCCTCGGGTGTTTCACCAGCAGTGATTTTAACCCAAACTTCATCATCAGAGACTCTCCGTAACAGTGGTGGTGGTGGAATTTCAGCGGTGTTCCAATCAATTAATTCAGTATAGTCAGTCGCATGACAATTGATTTTTGGAGCTCGAAAAACCCTAATTCTTTCTGTTTTTGTAGCTAACATTCTTGCTTTAATTATTATTCGGAATCCTAATTCTCTTATGTGCTTCCTTTCATCAACTATCATGCTCAGTAGCAAATTTTCTGGGTGGGAAAAAATGTATTTCTTTCGATTACAGGATTAACTACTTTAATCAAATTCTCTGGTAGAAATCTGGTTGATTTGATAGCCTCAAAAACGTGTTCAGGTCGTGTTCAGGGCCATCTGTTATGTAGAAACGTATGATATAAGAATGAAGGATACTAACAATGTATGTGCAAATGAAGGCGTTTCCACACTTACATACAGTCTCAAAACTCTGTTAGCTGTTAGCCCGATCAAAGAAAAATCTGACCTCAAAAAAAAAATAAAGGAAAGATGAAAATTTGGGAACAGGTAGTTGAAATTGTCTATTATTTTATAAAAAAAAAGTTTACAATTCTACACCCCCTCCATTTTACAAAAATAGGGAAATAAGGGTTAGTTTTTCATTAAAAGTGCTGTATTTCGGAAAATAAGGCAATAATAACAAAAAATTTTATTTAAAAATCATCAAGGTACTTTTGTCCTAACATTTTAACTAAAAACTTTGTATCTTGAGTCGTTTCTAACCTATAGCCCTTTTAAAAGTACGCAGGGGCGCTTATTTGAATTGCGCGCGCAACAAAAATGTCACATTTTAAAACTAACTAACTTTTAAATCGATAATTTGGGGCATTTATCAAACATTAAAATGTACGAAAAAAACACAATACCTTTAGAAAAATATAAATTTTAACGTGAATATATTTTCATTGTGAATTACAAATTATTTAATTTAGAAAAATATGTTTTAAAATATACTAATACAAGTTTTGAGAGCAACACATATTTTTTGTGACAAAAATTTACATAATCATTTAAATTAAAATTCCTTTTAGATTTACGTTTTAAGATGGCTAATTAACATTTAGATTTAAAATTGCACAACGTTACTTTAAAGGATAGAAATTTGTATGGCGATAAAAAATTGATATTTTTTTTATTTTTATTTAAAGTCAATTTTCAAGATTTCAGTCAATAATATCTTTGTTGAAAATTCATAAAAAACTTTGAAAATATGCTTGTAGGTACTTGAAAATGTACTCTTTCGAAAGCGGTATCTATTTTGCTTATGCATAGAATACTTTTTAAATAAGGCTCACTTATTATAAACAACTACAAAAAAATGTCATGTTTTAATAAAATCGATGTCATTCTTTTCTGAAAGCCTTTTTTTAAATGAAAATATGGGAACATATTAAAAAAGGCTTGAATAACATATTACATATATATATATATATATATATATATATATATATATATATATATATATATATATATATATATATACAACAGGCCTATTGCAAAGGTAAAAATATATGGGGCACGTAAACACAGGTGAAAAAGTGGCTTAAAAGAGAAAACGGCGCGCTTCCTAAACACAGTAGACGAACATAACCTAAAAAATTGGAGCAATGTTCACGCTGCAATGTTTTGTTATTGTTTTCGGCTGTCAAAGTTTTTGATGTTTTATTTGTGAAAAACATTTATGTGATAACGAAAAAATTGTAATTGTCAAACGTGGAATTGAAACATTAAAAAGTGTAAGTTTAGAAAGAAAAGATGATATACACAAAATGCTTTTGGACTGTGATGAAATTAGAATGTAGACAAAAATATGTAATAAAAAGAGGAGAAACGTTTTCATACTGCATGCGGAAGTTGTCAAACTGGTAATTGTACAAATCATAAAAAGGAAGACATTATAGTTTCTGATGATTAAGATGATAATAGTTTAGATTGTAGCTGCCAAGAGACCCAAAATTATGATTTTACAGTTGATTCTATTATAAATGAAGTTGATTCAGACACAAATTTTACATCAGACGAAGATGAAAATGAACTTTGAATAATTTAGATTAACTAATTAAATGTAAACAGTGACGATCCAGTTCGATATACAATAAACGATTTTTCATTGCATCTTTTATCATTTTAGTACATACTTCATACTCATTGTTGTTCTGAAGCTATTTCCTTGTGGCATTTTTATAATTACGTATTTTTTATGGGAAATAAGCCACAATTTTACTAAAAAATGAATTTATTAACGTTTCGAAGCCCAAATCGGGTTTCGTTGTCAAAATACAAAATACTATTAAAATAAAACAAACATGTTGTTGCTAAGTAAAAAAATTCTTCTAATAATTTATTTAATCTGACTCATTTATATTGGCAATTCAGACGTATATTATACATTTTAAAGTAGAAGACTTTAAAATGATATCGCCAATATTTATGAGTTGCGTTCCTGGGACGACTTTACTAAAAGATAGTTCATTCGATTACATGAAATCAATCCCAACTCAAGAATATCCGTTGCAAAAAATCATAGCATGTGATCTGTCTTTAAAAAGACAACCAAATGCAACGATGACAGTAAATCTATTATATTATTAAATATTTTATATTAAATTAAATATTCTATCTAAAACTAAACCTAACAATGAACAAGAAAGAACAAAGAATTGCATTTATAGAATACCTTGTGAATGCGAACAATTTTATTTAGGTGAAACATCAAGACCATTAAACGTTAGAATAAGTGAACATCAGTCTTATATTAAAAACAGAGAATTTGATAGATCTCAGATATGTCAACATGCATGGGATAATGAACATAGAGTCCAGTGGAGAGATTCACGTATAGTCCTGAAAGAATCAGATAGTAAAAAGAGAAAAATCAAAGAAGCGGCTCTAATTATGCTAAATGAAACCAATTGTGTCGCAAATTCCTCGGTAGAATGCAGTAGGATGTGGTTACCCATACTGAAAGAGGAAGTCAATAGAAAGAAAATACCACGATTAGTAAATCAATAACATATCGAGTTAGTACAAGTTTTATTTAGTATTACTTATTGTATATCTATGTAATATTATTATTATTTATAATTTAAACATATTAAAGTCAGAATTTGGTATTAGTTTTTTGAAGGTAGATTAAATGTAAGACCAAATACTTACGATGTCGGGATAGTATCACGAGGTTTTTTCCTGGTTTTCCCTCGTGATTTACTATGGAATCTCTAACGCGAGAATTTTACTGTCATCGTTGCATTTGGTTGTCTTTTTAAAGACAGATCACATGCTATGATTTTTTGCAACGGATATTCTTGAGTTGGGATTGATTTCATGTAATCGAATGAACTATCTTTTAGTAAAGTCGTCCCAGGAACGCAACTCATAAATATTGGCGATATCATTTTAAAGTCTTCTACTTTAAAATGTATAATATACGTCTGAATTGCCAATATAAATGAGTCAGATTAAATAAATTATTAGAAGAATTTTTTTACTTAGCAACAACATGTTTGTTTTATTTTAATAGTATTTTGTATTTTGACAACGAAGCCCGATTTGGGCTTCGAAACGTTAATAAATTCATTTTTTAGTAAAATTGTGGCTTATTTCCCATAAAAAATACGTATTCATACTCATTTGATCCTTTATAACTTAGGAGGCAACATCAGCACGCGAAAAACGCGTTCCAAGATTGCCACTTCAATTTTGAATATTCTGTCGAGATATCTAGCACACATATTCGCAATACATATAGTAAAGAATTGTGGTACAGAGCCCAATTTAAGAAACATGTTAGTATGTAGAAATTACTCTAAAATTAAATTAAATATAGAAAACGAGTCTGTGCCGCTTTAAGAAGAACAAAAAAATACAGTTTCTTCAAATAAACTTTTTTATCCCATGTCTAGATTTTGTGTCACAATGGAATTACTAAAAAACGATTATCTATAACATGAAATCGAACTTGAGTGACATGGCCACATTTAGCGCGCCTATGAGTATAATAATTATTGTTATCACATTACTGTGCCTTTGTTTCTGATAGTATAGTATATAGTGTCACTGACACTGTACTACTGCCGACACACTGTTGCCGCACTGTTGAAAGTTCGGAGAACTATCGAAAAAAAAATATTGATGACGCGCTGATGTAGCCTTTTAATAGAGTACATTTATTTTTAATTAAGTTAATTTAATTTTTAAATGAACTTTAGAAAACCTAATAAATATTTAGCAAAAGAAATATTTTTTGAGAAATTTTGATATATTTTCATTTTATATGTTTATATTGAAATAATTAACTTAAAAATACAAGTATGTACTTTAAAATTATAGTTTTTCAAATTATTAACTTAATTCAAACAGAAAATAATATAAGATACGTGAACGCGCATGTAATTCGTTCAGGTAAGTACATACTTACAAGAAAAACCAAAGTTTTCAGTTCTTTTTCCAAATTTCAAAAAAAAAAATTTCCAAAATTTTTCCACTGGCCGTAAATTTTTTTTTTAAATTTTTGGAAAATCTTAACCTCAAGCCCTTAATAGATCTGTAAAGAGTGTGTTCACCAATTTTCAGATTAATTGATACAAAACTAACCGAATAAAACCGTTTTAAAAATTTTTGGTTTTCAACCCTTATTAAAAATAGGCTATATCTCATAAAATAATCGAGATCTAAAAAAAAATTTAAGACCAATCTTTAAGGTTAAATCACTCTGATGACTATTTTATTTTTCACTGTTACCTTTTATTTGTATTATTTCATTATTTTTAAAATACAGCACTTTTAAGAGAAACCAGCCCTTATTTCCCTATTTTTGTAAAATGGAGACGGTTTAGAATTGTAAACTTTTTCTTATATAATAATAGACAATTTCAACTACCTATTCCCAAATTTTCAGCCTTTCTTTATTTTTTTGAGGTTTTTGTAAAGTTTTGTGTTCCTTGATCGGGCTATGTAGTCAACCTTCGAGAGTGGGAAAGTGGACCCGGTTCTCGAACAGATAAGTCCACAGGGCAGTTGCCTGACTTTATTGCACAACTTATGTCTAGAAGATACTGTTGATCTTTACTCAAAGCAACGAGATGGTTTCATAAGATCTGCCGTAATTTTCAAAGCTTCGATGCCAACGTTTGACAGCAAGAGCAGCTTCAACGTACCCACTCAGAAATAGTGAGTAAAAGACTCTTTCTAAAATCAAAATTTCATTTAATTTGTTGGCATTGTTTGGCTACAATTTGGTTTCTTTTTTGTTTCAATTAAACATGTTATTAAAATTATTATAAATTGTTTTATTTATATCCTTTATAACTTTAAACACACTATAATAATTCTATTCCAATTAAATGGAGTGTAAAGTAGAAAAACAAAAAATGGATTGTGCTATTAACATCAAACACAACATACTAGACCAGCGATTCTCAATCTGTGGTACATGTACCACTGGTAGTACAATTCATTACTTGAGGTGGTACACAAAACACAAAAAAAATTAAAATAGTAGTACTTAGTAAGTCTTGATAATACACTCTAAAAATACAGGGAATAACAAAAATACAGGTCATAAATTAAATCACATATTCTGGAACCAAAAATAGTTCGATTGAACCTAACTTACCCTAGTACAAATATGCACACAAAAAAAGTTACAGCCCTTTGAAGTTACAAAATAAAAATCGATTTATTTTAATATATCGAAAATTATGTGAGATTTCTTATTGAAGACGGACATGTGGCATTATTATGACAGGAAAATTAAAAAAAAATTCTGCACCTCATAAAAATTTTATGGGGGTTTTGTTCCTTTAAACCCCCCAATTAAATTATCATTGTGGCACCATTAGCTGTTAAACACAATGTTTTTAAAACTTTTTTGCCTCTTAGTAATTTTTCTAACTAGTTTTTATCGAGATATTTTGAATATTTGTCAAATCCACCACATATTTGTATACTGTTAAGTACGATTATAGAGACCCTATAGCCCAGTAAGGATCTGTGAAAAAACGTCTATTTTTGGATGTGAGAGGTGGCATTCGGATTTTTGGAGATAAAGTTAGGTGACACCTTCAGTAATAATAATTAACTTATGCTCCTTCTCAAATATGCCCGGAACATTAATAAAAAAATTTAAATATTTAAAAATTTCGAAAAACGTCGGTTGTTTTCTGCTTTCTTTGCTTATAACTGTAAAACGATTCGTTTTGGAACAAAGTAGTAGAGAAATAAAATAAATATAATTTAATTTTGTATGATATACGACTGGTCAAAAATGTCTGAACATATTACCTTTTCTGCAATATAGCAATAAGTACAAAATAAGGGGGCAAAATACGCCTGTTGTTATTCAATGTTTTTAACCACTTTGGTGCCACTTAGAACCTTAGTAATTCGCTTATGAAATTCTTTGGAACATATTTAAACCGTGTACCAAATTTCATTAAAATCGACCTAATAGATTTTGCATAATAAATTTGCAATCTAAATGTTTTTAAAAAAGTTCAAATTTTTTAAAATCTTTCTGAACAAAAAGTAGACCATTTAGAAGTTGTCTAATTTTTTTACATTTAAAGAGGTACTCTACCTATCTAATACACTTTACAGAATTAAAATCGGATTTTTTAAGGGGCCTCAGCAATGTTTTAAGCTTATAAACAATTTTTTGGCTTATAAACAAATAGCTTTGTTTGATAATAAAAAAATTAATTTTTAGCAATGCAAATAATTAAAACCGGTATAATTTGACTTAAACTTTCAAATGCTGTCAGCAGAATTGCTATTTTATTTTTTAATCAAAATTTATTCGCGTTCAAAAATTGCAATTTTTCGAATTTTTGAAAGTTCCACTGCGTTTATCTCGAAAACTATGCATCCTACGAAAACACTTGTAAGAACATTTTTTGCTTAGAATTACCCAAGAAATACACAAAATGTTTTATTTTGCGAAAAATCTATGTTATGTAATTCCTCAAGTTCTTTGTTTATAACAATCTTATCGACATCCGGATCAACTGTTACCCAAAAAAATCGTGTTCTACGGGTCAAAAAATACATAAAAATCTTGGGTAAGTCCATCTAAATAAAGGAGCCCGTAGCACCCTCTCCTGGCCACAGGACTAATTTGTTTATAAGCCAAAAAATTGTTTATAACTTTAAAACATTACTGAGGCTGCTTAAATAATCCGATTTCAATTCTGTAAAGTGCATTAGATAGGTGGAGTGCTTCTTTATATGTAAAAAAATTGACAAATCTTTGTATGTTCTAGTTTTTGTTGTGCAAGATTTTAAAAAAATTTAATTTTTTAAAAAAAGTTTAGATTGCAATAGTTATTTTCCTAACAAGTGCAGAAAGTCATTATTTTCCGCACGCGACTGCAGTTTGCCGAACGACGCGAAGCGGGAGTTCGGCAAGCAGTCGAGTGCGGAAAAGAGACTTTCTGCAAGAGTTAGGAACAATATTTTTTCTAAGAGTCTTTAAAAAATTACCAAATCTTAATCAATTAATTTAATTAATATGAAAATACATACACAAATTAATTCTTTGACAAGGTTGTCAAAACCAAACATTTAATATAATTAGTTAACATGACGACGATCTTGGTTTCCATGACGATGATTCAAAACGACTGTTATTGTCTACCGATTTGACTTTCGAATATTATGTCAAAATAATTTTATTTCATTTAATTGTCGCGTTAATTTCATTACAACAGGAACACAATAAGATATATTTGAAATAAATTAGTAAATAATATCTAAATATTAGTTTATTGCATGTATTATAATTACTTTAAGGCCATATTAACATATCTAAATTAACACGCGTGCGGAAAAGTAAAAACTGCGTGCGGAAAAGTAAAAACCGCGTGCGGAAAAGTAACACGCGTGCGGAAAAGTGAAACTTTCTAAACTAAAATGCGTGCGCGAAAGTAGACATTTTTGCACTCTCGTAGAAAAAATTATTATTCAAAATCTACTAAGGGTCGATTTCTCATACCTGCGTTAATCTATGGTTCAGTTGAACCAGGTTCACCGGTGATCTGTAGTTTTGTTTGGAATGTATTCTCATTGCACGTTCATGTCAGCGCTCGTTCTACCGCTTTCGAGAAAGGCCAATAGATGGCAAAAGGTACAAAACTGTCGCCATTTTGAACTACCTTTTTTATGCTGTTCTTGAATAAAGTTAAATTTAAGTATTTATAGTCAAATAGTCATTTTAATAATTATAAATAAATATTATACAAACAAAAATAATGTTATCGTTTATCGTTAGGCTTAATATAACAAAATAGGATATATTTATATTATGACAGCGTTGCGTGTTAATACAACGCATGTGTAGTCCATGAAATCATCTGAACTGAGTTCTGAAATCTGAACGGCCGAATTCCACCGTTCAAGCATCGTTCAAGTTTAAACTGCCATCGGTTGAACGTGCGAATTGAGAAAGACGATTTTGACTTTAAACTGACGTTTACTAGAAGTTCAGGTTAAACTGGAGTTGAACTCGATATGAGAAATTGGCCCTAAGTCAATTTTAATGAAATTTGGTGTACGGTTTTAGCATATTACAAAAATTTTCTAAGCGAATTAGGAAGGTTCAAAGTGTAACCTAAGCAATGGAAAATCATTGAATAATGACAGGCTTGTTTTGCCCCCTTATTTTATATTTATTGCTATTTTGCAGCAAGGGTGATAAATTAAGACATTTTTAACCAATCGCATCTGATAGAAAATTTAATTATCTTTGTTTTATTCCTATACGACTTTGTTCCAAAATAAATCGTTTTAAAGTTATAAGCAAAAAAAGTAGAAAAAAAAAACGAAATTTTTTGAAATTTTTAAATATTTTATTTTTTTTATTAATGTTCCGGGCATATTTGAGAAGGAGCATAAATCAATTAAACTGCTCGTCAAAAGTTAGGGATATAGAAATTTCTGCTGAATTTTTATAGTAGATTTTTTCGTGAACAGATTAACGGATTCCGCTAATTTTTTATTATTATTTTAGACTTTTCTTTAGTATTTACAAGGTTATGCAAAGGTTTACTCAAACTTTTTTTTTGTACTTATACCGAGTGGAAGAAAAGAAATGTGTTTCTTATGTTAAGTTTGAGACGCTCTGTAGGGAGGACGAGGTACAAATGGGAGTATATATCGAAATCATATTGTAGTCTTATGTTTTGTGAACATTTTGTTTTTTGAATGTCCCTGATATCTTTAGAAATAAAAAAAATTGACGGGTTTGTAATTTAACAAGTGTTTTAACCGAAACAAAAGTTTGAGACACCTTGTAGGGAGAAAGGCACAAAGGTGAGTGTACCTCGATATTTTGTTGTAGTCTCATATTTTGTGAATATTTTATTTTTTTAATTTCTGATTTTTTTAATTTTTCTGATATCTTTAATAACAAAGAAACTAGACGATATTACTCTTTAATATGTGTTTTAACTGACGACACGCGTCACATCACACATGTAAAACATAGAAAAACATATTAAAGAGTAATATCGTCTAGTTGCTTTGTTATTAAAGATATCAGAAAAATTAAAAAAATAAAATATTCACAAAATATGATATGACAACATAATATCGGGGTATACTCACCTTTGTGCCTTTTTGTCCCTACAAGGTGTCTCAAACTTTTGTTTCGGTTAAAACACATGTTAAATTACAAAACCGTCTATTTTTTTTGTTTCTAAAGATATAAGGGATATTCAAACAACAACATGTTCACAAAACATAAGACTATAATATTATTCTGATGTATTCTCACATTTGTACCTCGTTCTCCCTACAGGGTGTCTCAAACTTAACACAAGAAAAACACATTTTTTTCTTCCACCCGGTATAAGTACAAAAAATAAGTGTGAGTAAACCTTTGCACAACTGTGTAAATACTAAAAAAAAGGCTAAAATAAAAAACAATAGCGGAATCCGTCTGTACGCGAAAAAATCAACAATGAAAATCAGCAGAATTTTCTATATAACTTTTGACGAGCAGTTTATTATTAATGAAGTTATCACCTCACTCCATCCGCAAAAATCTGGATGCCACCTCTCACATCCACCTAAAAACAGATCCTTACTGGCTACTCTAATAATATGAAAATTTATTTATAAATTACAGATTTTATAAGTATATTTTGAACCATATTAAAAAAGAAGCCACATCTCGATAAAAGGTGCCTTATCTGAAAAATACTAAGAGGCAAGAAAGTTTTAAAAACACTGTGTTCAACTAATGGTACCGCAATAATAGTTTAATTGGAACGTACACAAACATTTGGGGGATTTAAAGGCACAAAATTTCCATAAAATTGTTATGTTAACATATTAAAAAAGAAGCCGCATCTCGATTAAAACTGGTTTATCTAAAAAATACTAAGAGGCAAAAAGGTTTCAAAACATTGTGTTGAACTAACGGTACCACAATAATAATTTAATTGGAACGTACATAAAAGTTTGGGGGGGGGGGTTTAAGGGAACAAAACCCCCATAAAATTTTTATGGGGTGCACAAATTTCACTATAAATTCTTTTTAAGATGTTTGTGCCATAGTCATGCGACATGTCCATTTTCATTAAAAAATCTCCAATAGTTCGATATTTCGGAAAAAATAGATTTTCATTTTGTAACTTCAAAGGGCTGTAACTTTTTTTGTATGCAAATTTGTACTAGGGTAAGTTAGGTTCAATCGAACTATTTTTGGTGTCAGAATATGTGATTTAATTTATGACCTGTATTTTTGTTACACCCTGTATATGTGGTACCAAAAATAATAAAAAGAACTGTTGGTGGTAGGTACATGACTCAAAAGTTTGAGAACCGCTGTACTAGACCACACCTTCTTTTTAAGGTGGTAATATGTGAATTCTACCAATTTTTGAGTATATTGCGCTACCGCAAATTAAAAGATATTGTCTGTTTCAAATTTATTTCCTGTTTTTTAAACTATTAACTAAACAGTTTTCACTATAGCACGTTCAAATATTATTGGCTAAAGATTGTAAAAATAATTGAAAAGTGTCTTGATTTCTGAAAAAAAACTAAATTTTAAGTATGATGTGCTAACTGGGGGTTCAATACATAACTTTATTTTACTCTGCATTTTACTTATATACCCCAAAGGCAAGTTTTCCGCGGTATAGCAATTAAAAATATAACATTATTTTTTTTTCGACCCACCCTATTAATCTACGGCCCCCAGCATATTAAACGGTAGTAGAAAACTTAATATTAGACTAAAAATAGTTGTTTGCTATAACATTTTCTTTTAATACTTACCGAGATATATTTGGTGATGCTCCACAGCCTGTTCATATCCTTTCAGAGCTAAATATTCCTTTGCTATTGCCCGGTGCATTTTGGCATGTTCAATTTTGCTCTTCCGTTTTTTGTAAACTTCAGCTATAACTTTGAACTCCCTAATGGCATCTCTGTTTTGTCCACTTTCCTTATAGTGTCCTGATAATTTCAAACACGCCTCCAAGTGTGCGTCGTCGTCCTTAATCTCTTCGGCGTACTTTTTTTCTTGTTTAAGTCCTAAACAGCATGATATATACCAATTAGTAAATTCTCAAAGCAAGAGAAAAATTTTATGAAAGTTTAATGTGAAAGACTATGAACGTAGATAAGCAGAAGACGTCCAATCCACATATTTTCAAAAATTAGATTTTAAGGTTGATCTGAACCCCCCCCCCCAAAAAAATAAACTACACATTCAAAAAATTTGAAAAAATTTGAGAAGGTATATGTGATCACTAGAAGTATTTTGACAAATTTTGAGCAATCTTCATGTTTTCGTTTTCGAAAAACCTCAAAAAAACTCCTTTTTTCCAAGTATAAAGCGGGAAAACCAAACATACAATTTTGTTAATTTTCTTACAGCATAAAGATATAATCCTAGGAAATACTTATGATTTTTTTCAAAATTTTTGAATATACAGTTTTGCCACAGTAGGAAAAAATAATATGTTTCGGCTTATAATAAAGCTACCGGTAAGAAATTGGATAAAATTTTAATAACAACATATATAAAACTGTAACAATGGAAAATATTTCCAATAAAATGTTGAATATTTTTTCCTAAACATATGAAAAATCTCGTTAAACAAGAATTATATCTTGAATTGCCGCTATCAAATTGTGCCACCATGACATGGCTCCCTCTAGAACACCGGTAATATTTATCTCCGATAGATAGCAGTAACTTAGCGTAGAATTGCCTCAAACAGAACTGTAATCTAGCAGCGTTGCCATATCAATTATTTGTACAACATTTTGGCAGATTACAACAAAATTATAACTTTTGTTTTGAAAATACGATATAATAAAATCTACAATCTACAAATAATATATTTATAAAAAAACCTAAGGGTAAAAAGGAATTTTCCCAGCTTTTAGTTTTGATCAGTGATGTGTTCTTAGAAACCTCTCATTTACTTAAGTGTTTAGATATTGGTACATGATAATGTAAATTTACAGAATATTATTAGACATTTTAGTAGATGCACAAAAAGTTATATTAATTACGAAAAGGTATTATACGATAACGAATTAATGAAATTAATTATTATAAGGTAGGTACTTGGAAAAACCGGTAAGTGCATGTAGAGCACTAATAAAACTATTTCGAAAAAACTTTTTCATCATAGTTATCGTAGTTTATAATCAGAATTACTTTGAAAATTGGTAAGGGGCGTAGCTGATATTACAACTAAACAAAACCCGATTTTCAGTTTCCTCGAATACTAATATATTTAATTGTTTCCACGAAAACTGGTTTCTTTCAGATTTCTTCCGCGAAAAGTAGTACCATTGTAGTACGATTCGAATTATTTCCACACATCTAGTAGACATTAGTGATGTAACGAATATTCGCATTCGCATTCGCATTCGCGAATATTCGCATATTTTTGCATATTCGCATTCGCATTCGCATTCGAGAAATTTGTGCGAATGTTTTGCGAATATGAAAATCAGATAAAAAAATAATTTGATGTCTAATATTAGGTTAATAATATTGTTCTGAAGCTATCTTTTACGGCATTTATGTAATTTACTGTTCTAGTTGGAAAATAAGCCACAATTTAACTTGAAAAATAATTTTGTTGAAGTTTCGACTTCCACTTCGAAGGTCGTTATCTAAATATAATAGATAACGACTTCCGAAGTGGAAGTCGAAACGTCAATAAAATCATTTTTCAAGTTTTAATTGTTAATTATTTCCCAATTAGAATAGTAAATAAGGTTATTAAAATCAAAATCTATTCACTTTTCATTTTTCTATTAAGAAAAGGCGACAAAGAGCAATTTGAAAACAACAAATTATGCAATGTAAACAAATAAAACAAATTATTCCCTAAAACTTTTATTAGCCTGAAGCTTTTAATTTTAGACAATCAATCAATCTTGAACGAACTAAGGATTATTCAGCTACCAATATATAAATAATACTATAAATAGTCTATGTTTTTTTAAGTCAACAGTTTAAACAAACAAAAATAAACAAGTTAATAATCAAAATTTAAAAGAGGAATATTAAACTTTAAAAATAAAAGTCTCGACGCCTTTTCTCCTTCAAGTCTGTTTCGATGTGGTGTATAAAGAAGTCCAGCGCCACTAAATAAGCGCTCGCTCGGGACACTTGTTGGTGGTGTAACTAAATATTGCCGTACTACAGGAAAAAGAAGATCGTACCTTCCCTTGTTAACTTTCCACCATGTTAGAGGGTCGACGTCACCTGCCACGCGTTTTTCCAATGAGTATTCAGTGAGAGTTTTACGGATTAAAAGATGGACAGGGTTTTGAAAACTAAGAAGAGGCATGTCGTCTTCACTATCACTTGTATCCATCAGTAAACTCATCTTTTCTTTTAGAGACAGACTGTTGCGAGTTTCGTGATCTTCAGATTGATTTAATTTGATACGCTTTGCATTCGGGTAAGATGAATTGCAAGATATGTCGGTTTGGCTGTCTCCCAGCAAATCCAAAATATGCTCTATGACACGCTCTTTAGTCGACGTATTTTTAAAAAATTTTGATTTATATCTTGGGTCAATGAAGGTCGCCGTGGAAAACAATATTTCATTCTCTAAACCTGAAAACTTGCGAATGAGCTCGTCTTTCAAGACAGTAATCGTATCACCAATGTGCTCATCGGAAGAATCAAGATCATGAACAACTTTTTCTAGAGTGGTGATTAAGGGAATCACAGAAGAAATAGAAACATCGCTAGCACTTAACTCTTTGGTTATTTCTTCAAATGGTCTTAGTAAACCGATAAGTTTTTCAATAATCATCCACTCGTCAGAAGCCAATTGGGGAATTTTATTATTTGCCGATGCGTACAGACATAACGACTCTTTGACTTGTAAAATACGCTCCAACATATAAAAAGTGCTGTTCCACCTAGTAGTACATTCTTGTATAGTCTTCAGTGGTTTTTGATTAAGCCTTTTTTGTATACTAGTCAACTCATCTTGGGCACTGGTCGAATGATGAAAATGAGTTGCCATCTTTTTACATTTTGTTATGGCAGACACAACAGTTTCTTGAGCTTTCATTCCTGCTTTTAATACGTTTTGAATCTTGTGAGAAGCACAGTCAATATGTTCAACATTTAATAAGTTAACACCTTTTTTCATGTTAGCACCTGCATCGCGAACTACACATTTCACTTTATCTTTAGGTATTTCCCAAAACGACAAGATGTCTTCAAGTTTGTGAGCAATATTTTCTCCGGTGTGGCGGCCTTCATTGAATACTTCTGCTTTTAACACTATCATTTTCCTTTCAAATTCTTTTGTGATCCCATGACAAGTTAAACTCAGCAGCGAAACTCCAGAACAGGTATCAGACCAAATGTCGGTAGTAAATGATAATTTTTCGAACGACTTCAATAATTGAAGTATTTTCTCACTTACTTTGCAAAATAATTTATCGCAGATAAATGAAGTAAAATACTGACGCGATTTTAAATTATAAGACGGACACAAATGCTTGATAAGTCTTACGAAACCAACACTTTCCACGAAACGAAATGGCAAGTCCTCCAACGCAACCATTTCACTTATAAAATTATCCACTTCCAATGACTTAGCAGAATTATTATCCCACTGTTTTGTTTTATCCACACATTCTTGAAACGATATTTGTTTCATAAATGATTTTATTTGATGCGAAGATGATGCCTGCTCAAGTGATTTAGATGCATCTTGTTTTCGTTTTTCACACTCTTCCAATTTGGAAAACTCGGTTTTATGCATTGCCTTTAAATGATTTCTCATGGCCGTTGTAGTTCTTCCTTTCCTTGAGTATTCTTTATTACACAGCTTGCACTTAGCTCGTTCAGCATCGCAAATTGGTGTGAAATAAGTCCATATTTCACTATAATTTGATTTACTCATCTTAATAAAAATCTCTAATCAGACTTTAGCTACAAAATTCACTTGTATGTACTTGAGCACGAGCAGAGCAAGGCGAGTGTAGTGACACTTGAGTCATAATTGTAATATATATTAACCTTTGATATAGGATATTTTAACAATATTATATATCACTGATATAAAATATGATATTGTTAACTAATTATTATGTCTACGACTTCCGTTAGATGAGTTCACATTGCAATTCAGCAAATTGCAATTAAGCAATTTTCGAAACAAGATTACACACCCACACACCTCGCGCGAACGAGACTGCCGGCAAGCCTTAGAATTGGCGTCTAATTAAAAAACTGAATATTCGCATTCGCATTCGCATTCGCGAATGTCGGTGGCAGATATTCGCATTCGCATTCGCATCCGCGAATGTTAAAAAAATGACATTCGTTACATCACTAGTAGACATGTTTCAAAACCTCGTGAACCTCATACGCATACCCGAAAAAATAAATAGACCCTAAAAACATTCACCATTTAACTTCATAGGAAATTAGGCGATAGGAGAGGATTTGCACGTGCTATAAAGTAGGTATATCTTACATGATCTCGAGTATTTCCAATAAACAGGACATAATATTATGTTTCTGGTGATGTTTCTCTCTAATCTTTTAAACATTCCAGTTGTTACTCGTCGCATTTATTTTATCTCATACTGAGAGATGTAATTAAATTTTACGACTTCCGTCTGGCCTGCCGATAAAAATTGCTTGTGTAAAAATGTAAACCTTTTAAGAACTAAAAATAATAGAATTTTGATTTTAAATTCAACAAAATATGGTGTGCATAACCACTTTCATAAGATACCGCATAATAATGTTCAAGAGATCGCCCATAGAAACAGTGGTTCTAATTTATTAAACAGTCTTGTATAAATTCCTTTTTTAGGTTGTGATAAGGGCCTCAACTACTAAAAACAATGTTTTAAAATCAAATAAGCCCAAACTACTGAAGTATCAGAAACTGATAGAACAAGGTTTTAACTTAAATTTAGGAACTTGCTGAATTAAAAAATAATTGTGTGTTTTTGAGGCTTAATAATCGTCATTTTTCGTTTTTTTTCTGTTTTAAATTGTCTATAAGTTGAAAATGATTCATTTTAGAGAAAAATTACAACAAACCTTTTTTGTTCAGAATGATGAAAAACCGAAAAAAAAAAAAATTGTCCGGGCAGATGAAATATGACTTACACCGTTTGACTTCTGAAGCACAAGAATACCACAAGAATGGAGATCAAGCATCCTAATACCTCTCTTCAAAAAAGGAGACAAATCAGACCCGGAGAATTACAGAGGGATTAACTTATTAAATACAACATTAAAATTAACAACAAAAGTGATTTAAGGTCATGCACTGACGCTATATTTATAATGAGGCAATTTCAAGAGAAATCGTTGGAATACAACAAACCGGCATATTTATGTTTCGTGAACCTTAAGAAAGCATTTGACAGGGTCACATTACAGGACGTTATCCACTTGTTATCTGGGAATAATTAAAACGATAGAAAACATCTACCAGAAAAACACAATAAAAGTAAAAGTGGAAGATGAACTAACTGACCCAATTGAAGCCGGCAATGGGATAAGACAGGGGATTCCTTGAGTCCTTTATTGTTCAACCTGATCATGGACGAAATAATAAAAAATTAAGAACTAAAAAAGGATATCAAATGGGAGAAAAACAACTTAAAATAATCTGCTATACGGACGATGCAATACTAATCTCTCAAAGTGAAGATGATTTACAACGTATGCTGCAGCAATTCAATATAATCGCCAGAAAATTTAACATGTTAATTTCCTCAAAAAAGACAAAATGCATGGTTATAACAGCAGATCTAATAAGATGTAAATTGGAGCTCTAAGGTCAGATAATAGAACAAGTGATGGAGTTTATATATCATTGTTTGATTTGCGTGTATAGATCAATTGCTATGTGGAAATGCTATCAATGATTGTCCCCGTTTAGGATTTAGTCCTCTTCAGGGTTTGTAGTGAATGTATAATGTTGCACAACGAAAAAGTGGACGCAAAAGCAAACAGTCCGAGAAACACACTGGGGCAAGTGTCGTGTCCTGGTGTTCCTGGATTATGCCGGACGGTGGTGTCCAGAAGGCTAAAAAGGCGACAGAGAAGAAAGTTTGATAGATTGTTGTTGGTTCCATAGACATTTACGTGTACTGTCCGTGCTTTGCTCTAGACCAGTCTCCCTAGAAACCCTTGTACAACGACAGGCGAACATGCGTCCCTCGTCGGCGGTCAGGAGGTGGCTTTTGAGCGCAGCGTGGACAGTGAGCGTTCGAGTGGTGAAAATAGTTTGGGAAACCGCAAAAAACCAACTTCTCCCTGTTCGGTGTAGGGAAGAGGATGTGTTATAGGTGGGTGCGGAAGGCTAACGGGGTAGCCTCGAGGATGTTTTCGTATTCTACCGGGAGTTCGTCAATGCATGTTTGCATTAGAGCAGACGGTGGATGAATATTTTTGTGTTTGGGCTTTCGGTAGAATACGTGGCCGGAAGATGAACAGGAACATTTGAGAGATTCTTGTGTGTCGGAGGGGGGACCGTTGATTATTTTGATTGTGAAGTTCCTGTTCAGAGAGTTTATTCTCTCGGTGATTTTGGGGATGTTTGAGATGTTATGGATTTCGTTTGAGGGATATCTCCAGTGCTCGTAGTTGCATCTACGCAAGATTCTACGTTCCACTCGCAACAACCTCTCTTGTTTTGCTCTAGCGCAAAGAGAGTAGAGGCATGATTTGTACTCAATGATGGGTCGAATAAAGGTCTTGTAAGTGTGAATGAGAGTCTTCTTGTGTGTCTTGCCAATTCGTCCACAGAGAGGGTTGAGAAGTCTGGCCCTGTTCCTTACCCTATCTAAAGTTGCCTTTAGATCTGCGTCCCAGTTAAGAGTCCTGGTGAACAGTACTCCCAAGTAGGTCACAGTCGGGCTAACAACAAGCCTTTCTCCCAGCAATCTCAGTGGATATTGGTCGTCTTCATTTTTTATGATTCTTGGTGACACAGAAGGGGCGCGAAACACAATTGTTGTTGTTTTGTTCGCGTTCAGCGTGACTCTCCACTTACAACACCAGTCCCCGACCGCGTCCAACAGAGCCTGGGCTCTTCTATGGATGAGTTGTGGGTTGTATCGAGAGGTTGTCGTGAGTAGAGCCGTGTCGTCTGCATAGAGAAACAGCCGAGTGCCTGGGATATTTTGGTTTGTGAGATCGCTGTTGTAGATGATGTACAACAGCGGTGCTAGGACTGAACCCTGGGGAACTCCAGCTTGTGGAGTGAAGGGGGGAATATACCAAAAAATCAAAGGAGATACCACAAAACTAATAAAACACAAAAAGGTGAGGTGGATTGAGGAAACCATGGATGCATTGGAAAAAAATACAAAAAAGATCAGTGGAAAAAAACACAAAAAAGAACAGAAATATTAACAAGCAAAATAAAAAATTAAATATGGCAACAATAGAAAAGAAAGAGTGGCAAAATTATTTCAAAAATCTCTTAACGCAAGAAAATAGAAGATGAAGTTTTGGAAATAACAGAAGAAGAACGGCTTGAACAAAACATACCAACGGCAGAGGAATTTGACGAAGTGATAAGCCAACTAAAACAAAATAGCAGGGAGAACAGACTGTTTAGTTAATGAGTTGATTAAACATTGAGGGACAGTGGGACAGCCATACGGCAAAGATTGTATAATCTGATTAAACAGATTTGGATAAAAGAATCAATGCCTAAAGAATGGAAAAAAGGGTTAATTTTTCCGATATTTAAAAAAGGAAACCCAAAAGTTTGTGAAAACTACAGAGGTATTACTCTTCTAAATGTGGTTTATAAGCTCTTGAAATCTTGACTACAATGATAAATAAACGATTAATGTAGCATGCAGCATAGAGGTATATATTAACATAGAGGGAGCCTACCTTCCGCGCTTCCTGACGACAAGATCTCATGGACTGGTTTGCTGCATCTCTTTCTAACACATTGTATCGAAAATATATGATGACATTCAGTGTGAATATAGGCACGGAAGAGGAGGACAACTGTAGCAGCTTTACTATGCGTAAGATTGAAACAGCACTAATCCAAATAAAAAAGATGGTGTCGTCACTTCGCTCTGAATGATACTCTCTCTATGCTAATATATAACTCTATGGCATGCAGATATAAAAATAGGTGATTATCAAAATTGTTTTAGGAAAGGAAGATCTACCGTAGATACCATACACATAGTGACTCAGACAGTCGAGAAATTCTATGAATATGACATATGGCTGCATATCCTTTTTATTGACTTCAAGCAAGAATTTGACAGCATCAAGAGACCAGAAGTAGTAAACGATATGAGGAATATAGAAGTACCTGGAAAGATAATAAGACTCGTGGAAATGACGATGAAAGAATCAAAGGCATCCGTATTAACGCAGGAAGGAACAACGGAAGAATTTGAATACAATGCAGGAGTAAGACAATGAGATGAGCTGTCAATTACGCTCATAACTTTAGACGCCATAATTAAGACGTGTAAACTCAATGGGACGATCACCAACAATTCAGTCCAGATAGTAGCATATGCTGATGACCTAGCGGTGTTGTCGAGAGACAAAACAACCTTAGAAGATATAACCAGACAAATTGAAAAGGAAGCGGTGAAAAGAGGCTTAACAATAAATGAAGAGAAAACTAAATACATGAAAATAGAAAGGAAAAACAAAGATACAGAGGAAAACAATATAAAAATCGGCAATTATAATTTTGAAATAGTCAGTAATTTTACTAATTTTCAATACCTAGAATCACAATTAACAACAAAAATGAAAGAAATATATAAATTACCAACAGAATACAAGCGGGTCATAGAGCATATTATTATAAATAAAAAAGTATATATTTAAAAAAAAACAAAAAAATCAGCAGGGTTACGAAAATCCGAGTATACAGAACAGCAATTCGAACACTGGTGATATATGGGGCAAAAACTATGAGCCTAACAAAGAGAGAAGAAGAAATGTTAAAAACATTTGAAAGAACAATGGTAAGAAGAATCTATGGACCAAAGAAAACAGTGCACGGAGATTATGAAAGGCTCTAAGAGAAAAACTAGGAGGCGAGGATATAGTGAAAGCTATAAAAACCCAGCGACTACGGTGGTATGGACACTTAAAAAGAAGGAGAAGAAAAAGATGTAAGGAAAGTTACAATGTGGAACACAAATATAACAAGGGCGAAAGGAAGACCAAAAAGTAGATGGGAAAACCAGGTAATGGAGGACATAAAAAGTGCCAAGATGAAGACAGAAAATACAGGACCGGGATATATGGAGTAAAATAACAGAGAACGCTAAGAGGAACCCTAGATTAGACTAGTTAACTGGAGAGAAGAAAGAACGTGGACTGATTCACCACAATAAATGAGTCAATGAGCTCAATAAGAGTTGCTCCAACTCCGCACGGAGTGTACACTCTTTTTATCACTCAATAAAATCTTTTTCATTCATTATTTTTTTAGATTTTGCAAATTAAAATTGATCATTTTTAATGAGACATTGATTGAATAATTGTTATATTATTTATAAGAGAAGTATTTGTACAGACAGAATTCATAATAGGTACTAGTGATGTAACGAATACATATTCGTATTCGCATTCGCGACTATTCGCATATTTTTACATATTCGTATTTGCATCCGCATTCGCGAAGTTTGTGCGAATGTTTCACGAATATGAATATCAGAAAAAAAATATTTGAAGATAATATTAGGTTAATAAAATCCAAATATATTAACTTCTCAACTTTTTTTTGTTAATAAAAGATAACTTAACCTCGAATAATCACATTATCAGCATTCACCTTATATTATTCTTTGGTATTATGGAATAAAGCTTAAGATTCAGATTGATTTACACTAAATATCAATTAACTTTTCATTATAAATTTAGGAAACATTACAAAAATAGAAACAAATTTAAAAAAAAAACTGGACATTCGCATTCGAATCCGCATTCGCGAATGTCGGTAGCAGATATTCATTCGCATTCGTATTTGCGAATGTTCAAAAAATGACATTCGTTACATCACTATTGTACCTCAAAAAATATTAACGGACAAAAACAAAAATTTACTATAAAAACAATGAAACCTACAATTTTTTGTGGCTTTTATCACACAACATTGTTGCAGACAAATGCATTTTAATTTCTGAAAGTATTTCGTTAAATAATTTGTAAGGAGTAACATAATATAATAACCATCTACTCAAAACATAGAATAGACCATCAAATTTTTAAACCAAATTATGAATAGTCAGTGATACTAGATAGGTACTGGCGCCGCCTGTCCTACGCCGTAATGGTTAAAAAAATGTGTAAACTTTGCATTAACTAACAACACTTATAATACACACACATTATACGTGCTTTAAAGTGAAATATAATTATTAGTCCGTTCTTTAAGGGTAAAATATTGCAAAACCACTAAATTTTAAAGAACCGCTTAGATTGACATGAAATTTGGCATACACATAGCTAACAAGTCAAAGAAAAAAAGTGATATTGTGCCGATATGTGCTTTTGCCCTGGGGGTGATTTTCACCCCCTCTTGGGGGTGAAAAAATATTCGTCCAAAGAGTCATGAAATGGATAAACTGGCTAATTATAAGTAACTTTTGTTCTAGTTTTTTCACTAAGTCAATACTTTTCGAGTTATTTGGCAGTGAATATGTTCATTTTTTCAACAAAATAACCACGCTTTTAGACGGGTTTTCGCAAATAACTCAAATAGTATTTTGTTGAAAAAACATTCTTAGCAAAAATATAGCCTGTAAAAAATTTAAGAAAATGGTGTATGTATACATCACGTTTCTACACCTAGTAGAAGCAGAGTTATAGCTAATGAAAAATAGGTTCATATTCGTCAAATTCCAAATGGAATACTTTAACGTGAAATAACCAAAAATGAAGCACATTTCGGGGAAAACTCATTACAACTTATTTAAAGTGTTTTAAAAAAGCTTCATTTTTGTTTTATAAGAAAAATTTCTAGCATCAAAATTAAACAAGTTACGCTCAAAATAAAGTTAGTCTCTTTCGGTTTTGGTAAAAAAATCGAGAAAATCACCCCCTAATTAGTATCTTAAATGAACTTAATCGTTACGACTTCACAAGTTTCTTGACTCGTGTATATATTGTTTATATGATCTGTAAGTTTTATCGGTTCAAAGTCCTTACTATTGAAAGGGCTGTAGTTAAAAGGGGTTGAACGAGTCACTGATCATGAATGTATGCAAATTTAGAAACACCAAATCTTAATAAATTTTTGACTTACAGAAAAACAAAAAAATACATGATATTCAGAAAAGCACATCTGACTTTTTTTGTTTTTCGAGATTTTTGGTATCGCTAACAATTTTTAAGTTATTTTGAAAAAAAGCATATTTTTCAAATTTAAATTTTTAAAAATTTTACTTTGAAACCAAATTTTTTCAAAAATAAGCATTTTGAATCGATGAAACTTACAGATCATATAAACACAACATAAGTAAAATAATTTGTGGAGCGGTAACGATTAATTTCATTTAAGTTGCTAATTAGGGGTTGGTCTTCCCGATTTTTTTTTTGCAAAAACAAAAGGGACCAACTTTATTTTGAGCGTAACTTGCATAAATTTAATGCTAGAAACTTTTTGTAAAAACAGAAATAAAGCTTTTTTTAAACACTGTAAAAAAGTTATAATGGGTTTTCCCCAAAAAGCGCTTAATTTTTTCGATATTTCACGTCGAAATATTCTATTTGAAGTTTGGTGAATATGAATCTACTTTTCATTGGCTATAATTCTAGTTCTACGAGATCCAGAGACCTAACGCGTACACCATTTTTTTTTACTTTTTTATAGGCTATATTTTTGCAAATAACGTTTTTTTCGACAAAATACTTACTTTTTGAGTTATTTGCGAAAAACAGTCTAAAAATGTGGTTATTTTGTTGAAAAAATGAACATATTCACTGCCAAATAACTCGAAAAGTATTGACTTAGTGAAAAAGCTCTATAGAACACAAGTTACTTAAAATTAGTTAGTTTACCCATTTCCGGACTTATTTTGGACATATATTTTTTCACCCCCAAGAGGGGGTGAAAGTCACCCCCAGGGCAAAAGCACACATCGGCACAATATCACTTTTTTTCTTTGACATGTAAGCTATACGCATGCCAAATTTCATGTCAATCCAAGCGGTTCTTTAAAATTTAGAGCAAAACCGTGAAAGAATGGACTATGTATGTATAAAAAAGTTTGAATAGGTATTATGTATGTATTTTTTTTTCGTGGACGAGAATCAAGAATAAGAGTTATTTGAAATAAATTCATGGTTCATACGATAAATTTTTCACTAAAAATAATGTAAGTTTCTTGAAGAACTTGTTAGTAATAGTCCAAGTACAGTAAAACCTCCGTTAACCGAAACATCGTTTAACCGAAACGGGTGACAGTTTCTATAATTTCGTCAATAAAAAGAAAAATTTTATCGTAAAACGGAAACAAATCGATGTTAATTTGTCAACATGGCCTTTATACAACTAAAGAACGCAATTAAATATACATACAACACATTATTAAATCACCTCATAGTATTTTTTAATACCAACTATGACCAAGAAAACTATGTAATTTGATAAAAGAATACAAAAACAATGTTATTTTTAACCGAAATTTTTGTTATCCGAAACGGCCTACCCCCAACTATTTCGGTTAATGGAGGTTTTAGTGTAAGTACTTTACTGAAGCTTAAAATAGGACAAATCCTCGCAATTTTTACACAAGGATCAAAATCAGCCGTGTGAAGTTGGCACCTCTAATACGATTTTTTCAAATTTTTTTTTTATTTTTTAATTGTCCATCAAATGTCCACCCTTGTCCAGCAAACATTTTTTTTGTCCACCTTTTGTTTACGAGATACTAAAAAAACGTGAAATAAGGCCCAACACCCCGAAGTCAAAAAACGTAAAAACTGATAAGTTTGATTGTCCAACTGTTGTCCACACTTGTCCAGGTATTATTTTTTTTAGTTGTCCACCTTTTGTTTATTTAAATTAGCAATAATTATTGTTTGTTAGTTAAAATGCCAAAAAATAAGAATTTTTGGAAATTTTTTTTCACGTTTGATTGTCCGTCGAATGTCCACCCTTCCAACAAAAAGTTTTTTTTGTCCACCTTTTTTGAAAAAAATAGTTGAAACAAATTTTTTGGACAGTGAAGAAGTACAAGTTTCCGAATTCGAGAAAAAGTTGTCAGGACTAACAGCTTTGGATTCTCCAATAGTTGTCCATTCGTGTTCAGATATTTTCATTATTTGTGAAATATTGGTTTTTTCTCAGCAATATTTTTTAGTTTGGTAGCAACAATGGATCATGAATGCGATTCCAAAAAATGATATTTTTATTCAACGCCGTGTAGGAAAGGTTACTTTTCCACACGCTCGAGCGATGCAATATTCGCATTTTCACACATTGTTGAATAAAATATCGTTCTTAACTAGTGTGGAACAGTTTTTTTAACTCATCTGATTACAATGCTCGCCTTCGGCTCGCATTGCAACCCTCAGATTCGTTTAAAAAAACTTTTCCACACTAGCGAAGAAATATATTATTGTTTGTTTGATGTTTTTAACTTTTACTATTGCTTAACACGAAAACTTTCGTTGTCCATTTTTAGCCTAAGAGATAATTAGAAAATGATACATAATATATTTGACCCATAATAAGGCCAAGCACCTGGACTTTGAAAAAAGGTCGTAAAAACTAATAGATTTGACTGTCCAACTGATGTCTAGACATATTTTGGCATTTTTTTTATTTGTACACTTTCTATTTTTCTTTTTTTTTTTGTTGATCGCAATTGCGATCATAGCGTAAAAGCTATGAACAGGCAACTTGCTCATCAGTTATAGTTATTTGAAAAAGTGTTCAATTCATTTTCTAAAATATATATACTTTAAAATATTCTATTTAATTATATTACATGTAAAATAGTTCAGTTTTTTGTCCGCAGCGTGGACGAAAGTGAGATTTTTAGCCTGTGTTCGAATAAATATATCTTCGCATCATGGACAGAATTTTTTATTTACTCGTATGATTATTTCATGTGTACATACGAACACAACTTTTCACTTCACACATGCAAAAAAAGCATTTTTATGCTTCAGCCACGAAAAACGTGATTTTTGTACGTGTGCGTAACGTAAAATCACAATTTTTGAGCCTTCACCATGAAAAATTATGTTCGCACCTGTGAGCAATCGTCCATTTAGGCTCAGACGATTTTACGGCTCGGCTACGCCTAGCCTTAAAAATTTCGTCTTCGCCAAAATCGACTTCTTGCTCACACGTACGAAAATAGCTATTTATCCGTGGTGCAAAATGTACTACCACTGATTTTGTTTGACCAAGTTACGACCAAGATATTTAGTCTCTTGTAAATATTACTGAATTTGGCATTATAGTTAATATACGTCTTAATTACCGTTGGGGCAAGCTTCTTGGATAATCATACCTTTCGATTTTGAACGACTATTTCCAAAGTCGAATTGCTGCGCTTTTTGTCAATCTCAAAATACATATTGTTGAATCCATATTTTTCATAAACGGTGAACAAAAAAAATGCTGCTGGACAAGAGTGGATATTCGATAGACCATCAAGCGTGAAAGAAAAATTTTTCAAAAATTTGCATTTTCTGAAGATTTTGAAAACAAATTAAAATTATTGATATAAAATGTAAAAGAAAGATGGATAGGTAAAAAAAAATGCTTGGAAACGTGTGGAAAACTGGTGGACAATTAAACGTATCGGTTTTCACGATTTTTTTTTTCAATTCGGAGTGCGGTGCCTTATTTCTTGTTTTTTTTTTAATCTCTTGAACAAAAGGTAGACAGAAAAAACTTTTAGCTAAACAAGGATGGAAATTCGATTGACAATCAAATAGAAAAAAAATTTCAAAAATAGTATATTACATAACTAGGACTTATTTTATTTACGAGTGTGAAGTTTGTACACAGAGGCGAAGCCGAGATTTACAATCATACGAGTAGGGGAGTGCATTAAGATTTTCACTTCGGAAAAAATCAAACAAGATAAAACTTTTTGTAATTTCATTAAGAAATGTTTAATAAACAACATATCAAAAAGTTCTACTCGAGAAGTGGGTGCTTCATTTTTTATTAAACAAATGAACAGTGAAGTTAGATGTTTTTTTAAATAACTCCGAAAAAATAATTTTTAGAAAAAAACTGACTTGACCATTGAAAAATTCAGAAAATTTTACAAAAAAAACCTTATATAAAGATTTTTCTAAAATTAAATCTCTAGCTTCTGTAACTTTTTATTTATAACGCTAAAGTCACCCTTCTCACACACATTGGCGCAATGTAAACTAGCGTTGGAAGAAGTTCACGGTTGAGTTTTTTTAATGTAATTCTTTAACTAATGGATCAAAAGAAATTTTACAAATTGGACATGAAAGAAGATAAAATAAGCTATCTTATGGTTGTAATAAAAAGAAATAAAATGTATGGACATAAGTATGGTGTGGGTGGAAAATGAGACTTACATGAATTTTGTTTAAAAATGATTTAAAAATATGTAACTAATACAATTTTACTTAAAAAGCTCTCAAATTTGCACAACTTACCTCTCAATCATCTTACTAAACGATGTTTTATTCAAAAAAAATCTCAAAAATTTAATTCAAATAATACGCTGTCTCAAAAAATGTAATTTTTGAAAACTTCGTAGTTCTACAGAATTCCCACCACTTTAAGACGGTATTACTCAAGTTTGAATAAATCTAATACAATTTTTTTAATATTTTTTTAAAGCCTAGGATGTAATCTTTAAAAAACACTGAATTACTTTAGATTAAAAATGAAATAAACAATTTCTTTTTGAGAAAACTAAGAAAGATAACAAAAATGTAATACAAAAACCGAAAATTACCAGCTGAAAAAATGTATATACAGAGTGATCAAAACTTTTTTCTGTAAAACTTACCTAAAATTAATTTAATAATAAGCTTCAAAAATAATAAATGTTCAACAAAAAAATTTTTTTTAGCTCTTATACAGTATGTCAGCGTAACTAGGAACCTATTGATAACTTTTTTAATATCAGTTTTACGAAAAAAAGTTATTCTTTATAAAATACTCTGCATCGTATATAACATAAGATGCAACCATCAAATATCAAATTTTGTTAATTTTGTACGAGGTATGTCAAAAAATATGAATTTCACTCAAGAGTAAAGTACCTTTATATTTCACAATATCGAAAATTTTTATAAAGAAAAGTTGTTTGGAATTAAAAACTATGTTCCAATATGTAATTATATCCTTTTAATCGAAAATTTGTTTTTTTTAATATTGTTTCAAATTAATTATACCAAACATCATTAAATTTTCACTTATTATTTATGATAACTGATTTATTATTAATTTTATGAAGAAAGTTATTCATCATAAATAGCTGTGCATGGTCTAACACTTAATATGCAAATATAAAATATTATATTTTATCAATATTATACGAGGTATTATGTAAAAAAATTGCATAAAAGTGTAATTGCATATTGACACATCGTTTTTAATTCTGAACAACTTTCCATAATAACAATTTTCAGTATTATGAAAAATATAGGTATTTTACTCCTAACTGAAATTTTTATTTATTGACATATCTTGTACAAAATTGATAACAATTGATATTTTATGATTGCATTTAAAGTTTTAAAATATGCAGAGCATTTTACTAAGAATAACTTTTTATTTATGATTCCATTGCAACAATTTTTTGAATATTGAAGAGATAGATTTTGAATAATTGGTTCTTTCTTTCTAATACATTTTAATTTTTAATATTTTTGTGAAAATTATTTGTTTATCTTTTTTTTAAGAATGAAATTCCATATTTGTTTGATTGGATTCTACTTGTTTTTCATTTAAATATCCGCCATTTTGAATCCGCCATTTTGAAATTTAAATTTTTAATCTTTAATTCAGATTCAACAACCTGTTAAAAATAAAGACAATAAATGTTTTAGAAAAATGTTCTTTTTTATGTTCTTTTTAGAAAATCCGCATTTTGGATCCGCCATTTTATAGTTTATAATGTTAACATTTAAGTTAGGTTTATCAAAGCTCTCAAAAATAAATATATGTAGAAATAAATACATTTTGTAAAGAAATTATGATTTTACAACTATTTTTTAAGTTATCCGCCATTTTGGATCTGCCATTTTATAATTTAAATTATCAAAATTTGATTCAGGTTCAGCAACCTCTCAAAAATATCCACATATATGTAAACAAACACGTTTTATAAAAAAAATTCGGATTTTACAACTGCTTTTTAAGGAATTTTAGGAAAAAATCCGCCATTTTGAATTTGCAAATTGTAATGTCAGATTCGGGTTCAGCATAATCAAAACTAAAATAAAAACATTTTTTATCAAAATAAAATGTTGAATTCACCCATATTCTTAACATTATTTATACAAAACAATTGTTATTGTTTAAACAATTAATAAACAATTAGCGGCGAAATTTGTGAGTAGAACTTTTTACTTTAACATATTTATAAACTAACAAAAAAAGTTTTAGAAAAATATAATCTTGTTTGATTTTTTCCGAAACATTGTATCTTCTCGTTCTAATTGCACTCCCCTAGAGTAAATATTAGATTTGTTATTTTTTCTTGACATTTTTATTAAAAAGCTACAACTATTCCTATAATGAAGAAAAAAGTGGAAAAGTAAAAAAAATGCCTGAACACGTGTGGACAACTATTGGACAATCGAAACCTGTCAGTTTTGACGACTTTATCTCGAATTCGGAAAACTGTACTAAAAATTATTTTAAACTATATTTTTCAAAAAATGTGGACAAGAAAACTTTTTGCTGGACAAGGGTGGACATTCGACGGACAATCAAACGTGAAAAAAAATTTCGAAAAATTCTCATTTTTTGACATTTTTACTAACAAACAATAATTATTGCTAATTTAAATAAACAAAAGGTGGACAATTAAAAAAATGCCTGGACGAGTGTGGACAACAGTTGGACAATCAAACGTATCAGTTTTTACGACGTTTTTTTGACTTCGGGGTGTTGGGCCTTATTTCACGTTTTTTTAGTATCTCGTAAACAAAAGGTGGACAAAAAAATTTTTTGCTGGACAAGGGTGGACATTCGATGGACAATCAAACGTGAAAAAAAATTTCCAAAAATTCTCATTTTTTGGCATTTTTACTAACAAACGATAATTATTGCTAATTTAAATAAATAAAAGGTGGACAATTTAAAAAAATGCCTGGACAAGTGTGGACAACAGTTGGACAATCAAACGTATCAGTTTTTACGACGTTTTTTGACATCGGGGTGTTGGGCCTTATTTCACGTTTTTTTAGTATCTCGTAAACAAAAGGTGGACAAAAAAAAATTTTTGCTGGACAAGAGTGGACATTTGATGGACAATTAAAAAATAAAATTTTTTTTGAAAAAATCGTATTTAGAGTTGCCAACTTCACACGGCTATCAAAATCTATATGATGCTGAAAGGCGCTTTTACCATGGGGGTGGTTGCCACCCCATCTGGGGGGTGGAAATTTTTTCTTATATTTTGACCGCAAAAGTTGGTAAAAACATTCAATCTAAGCAAAAAACGTTCTATACATTTTTTTGATAAAATTAATAGTTTTCGATTTATTCGCTATCGAAATTGTTAGTTTTATATCGAAAAAAATCGATGTTTTTAATAAGTTTTCTGCTAATAACTCCAAAAGTTTTCGTTTTATCAAAACAACTTTACCTAACAAAAATATACCTTATGAAAAAATTAACAAAACAGTTTTTTTAATTTTCTTTAAGACCAATAGTAATAGAGCTATACTTTATTATATGTTAGCTCTTCTTCGTCAAATGCTAAATATTGTAGTTTAAAAGTCAAAAGACGAGAAAACTATGCATTTTTCGAGGATAACTTGTTCAAACTAATTTAAAATATTTAAAAATATCTATCGCCAGAAATAAAAAGAAATCTCTAGCTCAAAAATAAAGTGACATAATGAAAATAATGCCAGTCTCTATTTTTTTGAGCTAAAAAGTGATTGGAAGCAGCAACCTAATCACCAACCTAATTAAAATTAGTCATTGACCTTATTTGGTCTTCTTTATTTATGTATTATTAATAGGTTCTGGAAGTTTGACCGGCTTAGAATGATTAGTTTTTAAAAAAAATGAGTTAAAAGCGAATAACGAATTTTTGTAGTTTGGAAAAAAATGGCCTTTTCTTCAGAATAGAAAGATTAACATCAGAGATTCGAAAAAAATGTTTAAATATAAAATTGTAGCTCATGTAATTCCCAAGAACTTGGTTTGCAAAAATTTTTTCTGCGGAAAAAATTGAGTGAGCTTTACCAACCCTTTCAAAGTCACCGCTTTTTGCGACGGATGATTTTAAAAGGACTTAATATTAATAGGCTTGTAGATCTTGTAAAAACCTACAAAATTCTTTTTTTACCAAACTTTCTAAGATAAAAAATAAAAACTTACGTTTAAAAAATCAATATATTTTTTTTTAACAAAAGGAGAAATCCAATTGGAAGTATAATAATGTAAGTTAGCAATGTTTTTAGTCATCGCGCCTTATTCATTTTTCTTTAGGTATGTATTATTAATAAATTCTAGACGTTTCTTGGCTTAGAATGATTAGTTTTAAAAAAACTGGGGTTAAAAGCGAATAACGAATTTTTGTAGTTTGGTAAAAAATGCCATTTTCTTCAGAATAAAAAGATTAGCATCAGAGATACGAAAAAATGTTTCAATATAAAGTTGTAGGTTATTTAATTCCCAAGAATTTGGTTCAAAAAAAATTTTTTCTACGGTAAAAATTGAGTGAATCGTAAATGAGTATATTATATCGAAAAACATTGATTCTTTCGATATAAAACTAACACTATCGATAGCGAATAAATCGAAAACTATTACATACATACATAATCGGTTGCCTCTTTTACCATATTAGGTGTCGAGGATTCCTCCTTTATATAATACTCTCTGCAAATTTACGCCACTTCTTCCTATCTGCTGCTAAAACTTTTGCTTCTTGCCACGATGTTCCTCTTTTCTTGAGTATTTCGTTTACACTAGTGTTCCAGCTTTTCCTTGGTCTGCCCCTCCTGCTTTTACCCACTGCTTTGGCCTCCCATGTCATTTTCACTTGTCTCTCACCACTCATTCTTATCATGTGTCCAGCCCATTTTAACTTCTTTTCTTCAACTTTTTCGTTGAGCGATTTTACCTGTAATTCATGTCTTATATCTTCGTTTCTTCTTTTGTCTAATCGTCTTGCTCCCACCACTTTTCTTAAGTATCTCATTTCTGTAGCTTGTAATCTTTTTCTTTGTCTGTCATTAAGTACCCAGTTTTCTGCCCCATATATTGTAATTGGCATATATACAGTTTTATATACTGTCATTTTGGTTTTCCTCGATATTTCTTTTTTGTTTAGGAAATTTTTATACAGTGAATAATAAGTTCTCGTAGCCAATTTTATTCTGTTTCCAATTTCATCTTCTTGTGTACCTTTGTTGTTTAACATTATTCCCAAATACTTAAAGAGGTCTACTTGATCGATTTTTTGCCCTTCGATTTCAATATTTACAGTTGCTTCTTTGTTGGCTATTGTCATTACTTTAGTTTTCTCCATATTTATTATTAAGTTGTAGTTTTTTAGTTCTTCAGCCCAGATTCTAATGTTATCTGCGAGAGCCTTTTCAGTTCTTGCAACTAATACAATGTCATCAGCAAATGCACAGGCTTCAATTTTTATTTGTTGCAAATTTCTATAACCTATAGCGCATTTTTTAGTTTTTTTCCAACACTTTTTAATAACTTCATCCATAACGGAAATAAATAACAGTGGGCTCAACACTCCACCTTGTCTAACCCCGTCGTTATTAGAAAATTCGCCGGAGATTAAGTTACTTGTCCTGACCTGTTTTTTTGTGTTGACATACAAACTCTTTATTACACTTACAAGTTCTTCATCTACTTCCTTGTTTTTCAGGCTTTGCCATATTCCTTCTCTATTGACCATGTCAAACGCCTTTTTCATATCTAAAAACGCCAGGTACAGTGTATCGTTTTTTAACAGTGTTTTTTCAGTAATTTGCTGTAGTGTGAATATATGATCTTGTACGCTGTGTGATGGTCTAAATCCACTTTGTATATCCGCCAGTCGAGGCTCAACTATTTCTCGTAGTTTCTTTTCTAGGATAATTTCGTAGATTTTCAACGCTGAGCAGAGAAGTGATATACCCCTATAATTACTGCACTCTTTCGTGTCTCCCTTTTTGTGTATAGGCAGTATTATTGAAATGTTCCAATCTTCTGGGATTTTTTTGTTTGTCCACGCTAAATTTAGTAGGTCATGTAATTCTTGTTTACCCTGTTGTCCAAGATATTTCAATAATTCAGCATCTATTCCGTCGATCCCTGCTGCTTTACCAACTTTTAGTTTTTCTAGTGCATCTTCAACTTCTTCCATCTTTATTTTAGTTTCATAAACGTCTTCTTGCCCTCCTTCAGGTGTCTCGTCTGTTATCTGTGTGCGATTCTCTGCTGTTGTATTTTCATTGTTTAAAAGTTCCTTGAAATAGTCTCTCCACCTTTCTATAATGGGCTCATCCTCAGTTATTATATTTCCGTTTCTATCTTTTATCTGCTGTAGTTTAATTTCCGTTTTACTTCTCATATTCTTTAATACTCTATAAAATAATTTTGTATTTTGGGTACTATTTTCTTCCACAGTTCTTCCAAATTCTTCCCAGGCGTTCTGCTTTTCTTGTTTTATCCTTACTTTAACTTTGTTGCGCTGTTCCTTGTATTTATTGTATGCCTCTTGATTTCTTTTTTGTATGTACATTTTCCATAGCCTTTTCTTTTCTCTGACTTCTTTTTTAATATCGTTGTTCCACCAGCTTGTCTGCTTTTTATGATTATTTCTACTGGTATACCCGCAAACTTGCCCTGCTGTTTCTAATAGTATTGCCTTAAATCTGATCCACTTTTCTTCCACATTTCTACTTTGTCTTCTCTTTTCAATCCTTGCAAACTGTTTTTCTGTTTTTTCTATATACTCATTTCTTGTTTGCAAGTTTCTCAGCTTATAGGTTCTTATTCGTCCGCTATAGTTTTTGTTTTGTATCTGTTTTCGGTCCTCGACTTTGTTGTTATTCTTGAATACTCCTTCTAGTAGATAATGGTCACTACCTATATCATAGCTTCTTTTCACTCTGACATCTTTAACTTTACTCCTTTTTTCTCGAGGAACAATTATGAAGTCTATTATTGATTTTTCATTTCGCTGGGGCATTGCTCTTGTTATCTTGTGTATTTCCTTGTGTTCAAAGAAAGTGTTGGCTATAACTAAATCATTATCTATACAAAACTCTAGCAATCTTTTCCCGTTTTTATTAATTGTGTGTTCTCCGTGCCTACCTATAGCTCCTTGCCATTTCATGTTTTCGTTTCCCACTCTAGCATTGAAGTCTCCCAATATTATGAGTGTTCCCTCATAATCTTCTACTGTCTGCTGTAGTTGTTCCCAAAATTGATTTTTGTCGTTTGCTTTGTCACTTTCTCCAGGTGCGTATATTACAATCAAAGTTATAATATCGCTTTTACTACAATTCATTGATACTTTCAATAGTCTCTCATTGATGAACTCCCAATTTCTTATACTTTTTACTTTATCTTTGGGTATCAAACAGGCTACTCCTGCTCTGGCCCATTCAGTTTCCTTTACACCACTGTATATTAATAGATTTCCATCTCCTATTATTTGTGTCCCAGCTCCCTTTTTTTTGTCTCAGTGATGGCTATTGCAGCATAGTTTGTGTTGCTAAGGGTTTCTACTAATTCTAACTCTTTTCCACTTATTCCTCTAACATTCCATGTCGCTGTTCTCCATACCACTCCTTTCTTATCTATAACTTTCAGTTCCATTTCTTTATCCGTTTTCATTGCCGAATTTGTCATCGTTTTGTCCGCCTCTGCTTTTATTAGTTTTTTGGATTAGCTCTGTTGCTCTCTTTTTCAATTGTGCCAGTTTCCATATTCCATTTCCATATTTCATCATTTATAATGATCTTCTGGTATTTAACTTTTACAACATTACCTTTTTGCCTCTGTTCATTTGCATATTCTCTTAGTTGTTTTTGAATCTTTCTTTCTTGGATCGTATAGTCATCATCAATAAAAAGTTTTCTTCCTTTAATATGTCTTAACTTGTTCTTATTTTTCATTATGTCTGCTTTATCACCATATGTACTCAATTATAACTTGCACATTCTCTTATTCAGTTTCGTTATCTCTTTTATCTCACACTTTGTTCCAAGAAAAGTTTGCAACTGATTCTCTATATCTTCTTTTAGCTCTATAGTATCTCCTGCAGTTTCAAATCCGGTGATAATAATGTTATTTCGACGTTCTTTCTTTTCCATAGCTTCAAGTTTATATTCTAGCACCCTGATTTTAGTTTTCATTACTTCATTTTCTCTTCTAATCTCTTTTACTTCTTCCAAACTCTGCTTCCATTCACTTGTTAAATCTTTGACAATTTTTATTAATTCTTTACGCTCAGTTCTCATTTCTTTCATTTCATTTGCTATCTCTCTCATTCCGTTTGTTACTTCTTTAACCATCCCGCTCATTTCATCCATTCCGTATTCCTCTGATACGCCTATGGAATGTGTAATCTGTGTTGCCTATCTGCTAGCGCCAACGATCATCTACAATTCAACCTTGCGGATAGATAAATCGCTACCAACAGATAAGACGCCACGTTATTTTGATTTCAGCCTACCTCGAATATTATTAGTCCTATTGTGTCACTAACACTCTCAGCACTTTGTTGTAGTATATTATTTGCTCACAGTTCACTCTTATAATTTCTAATTCTCGATATTTCCGAAATTCGGATGAAATATCAGAGCACTCAAAATTGCGTTGTTTATCAACACAGTGGCGTACCTTCTCCTCGATAGCGAATAAATCGAAAACTATTAATTTTATCAAAAAATGTATAGAACATTTTTTGCTTAGAATGACTGATTTTATCAACTTTTGCGGTCAAAATATAATTTCCACCCCCGAGGTGGGGTGGCAATAGCGTTACCAGGTGTCCCGATTTTCATGGATCTGGGGACGCGTACCGATTCGTACCTGATCGGGACACTGAATGTCCCGATTTTCACTCACGAAAACCAATTTTAGGAGGACTTGCAGTGAATTTTATAACTATGTTATAAAAACAAGCCACTCCTAAAAGCGGCAAAATCGAATGAAAAATATAATTTTAATAAAAAATAAATAATTTACTTAATCTACGATTTTTTTGTAGTTTCGTCTGATTATTATTATCTAGGATTAAATACAGATTATAGAAACACCTTGTAGTCCAGTAAATGAACGGGAAATACGGCGATACCGTGTAATTTTCAGGATCAACTCCGAATTGCATGAAAATTTGGACGGCTTGTGTCGTTGAGTTGGTTGCTTTTACTCAGGGTGACAGTCACCCCTAGTTGGGGGGTAAAAAACCGCGCGTTTAAAATAAGTCCGGGGATGGATAAATATACTAATTCTAAGCAATTTTAGTTTTATAGAATTTTAACTTAGTTAATACTTTTCGAGTTATTTACGATTGAAAATGTTTATTTTTCGACAAAAAAATCACGTTTCAGGCGATTTTCACAAATAACTCAAAAAGTAAGTATTTGATCGAAAAAAATATTCTTAGCAAAAATGTAGCATAATAAAAAGAAATGAAAAAACTGTGAACTCGTAAAGTCTATAGACCCAGCAAAAGCAAAGTTGCAGCTCAAGAAAAATACGTTCTTATTTGTCAAATTCCAAATCAAATATTTCAACATGAATTAACCAAGAAATTAAGCACTTTTCGGAAAAACCAATTAAAACTTTTTTAATAAAGCTTTATTTCTATGTTTTAAAAAAGTTTCTAGCATCAAAACTAAGCGAGTTATGCTCAAAATTAAGTTGATTCATCTTTTTTGGCAAAAAAATCTTGAAAATCTCCCCCTACTTAGGGGGTTTATTTTACTTATGTATTTTTTACATGATTGAAAGGGCCTGAACAAGTCACTAGTCACGATTGTATGCAATATTTTAACCAATTTTTGTCTTACAGAAAAACAAAATGAATCTATCATATTTATAAAAACAAAACCTACCTACTTTTTACTCCTTGAGATTTTTGTTTTTGAAAGTTATTTTGAAAAAAGGGCATTTTCCAATATTTTAGGAAATTTTTTTTTTACTATAAAACCAATTTTTTTTTAAACTAAGCACTCCCAACCGGTAAACCTTATAGAACGTATAAACAATACACATATAAAGTAAATGGTAAAGCAATAACATTTAATTTTATTTACGGTGCTAAATAGGGGGAGATTTTCACGATTTTTTTTACCAAAAAAGGAGCCAACTTTATTTTGTGCGTAACTCGCTTAGTTTTATAACACATAGTTTGCTAAACTTTTATATAAAACAGTGGTAAGAGCGTCTACCTTTGGATCGAAAGGTCCAAATGGTTGTGAGTTCGAATCTCACCAGGGTCAGAGATTTTTCGTTTATTATAAATTTATAAATGAAAATAGTTTCTGTCCTTGTGGGATCGGTACTCACCGGAGGGACCGCAGACGTTCGGATACAATTAGCATCTCTTTGCAAAGACAATAACGTCGACTTTGCAAAGTAAAAAGACACTTACTCAACACACACACTACACATGACACTAGGTACCTGACTGCAAAAATTCACCGTACCCACCATGCCAATGGCCATTAGTCATTAGTTGTCGAGGCATTAGCTAAATAAAAAAAGTAAAGATGTTTTTAAACCTTTAAAAAATTTTAATAGGTTTTGCCCAAAAATTGCTTAATTTTTTGATTATTTCAAGTTGAAAAATTCGATTTGGAATTTGACGAATAAGAACGTATTTTTGATCAGCTAAAACTTTGCTTTTACTAGTTTTATAGACTTTCTGAACATACAATTTTTTTTGCTTTTTTAAAAGATACATTTTTATAAAAATATTTTTTTGATAAAATTACACAAAAAGTATTGAGTTAGTTTAAAAATTATATAGAACAAAAGTTTTTTAGAGTAGTCAGTCGATCCATTTTGGGACTTATTTAAACGCGCGTTTTTTACCCCCGAGAAGGGGGTAGCTGTAACTGTCACCCCCAAGTAAAAGCAACCAACGGTAGAAGTTCAACTTTGAAGTAGACAGTAAGTAGAACCTAAATCCAGATTTTCATGCAATTCTGAGTTGACTCTGAAAATTACACTCCAAAACGGTCATTTACTGGGCTATTGTTGTTTATTTGTCCCGATCTACAACCCTAAATCCCGATTTGTTTTTGCTTATGTACCGATTAAAAACAAATCGGGCATGGCAACACTAGGTGGCAACCACCCCCATGGTAAAAGCGCCTTTCGGCATCATATAGATTTTGATCCTTGGACTATCCACTTCTTATTCTTAAATTATCAAGCAAATCGATCCATTCTGTAAAAATTGCGAGGTGAAAAGCTCCGGTTCCTGGATTATAAATATGAAGTTAATTTACATGTCCAACAATAACATTAACATAAAGGCTTACAGGTCTACTCAATGAATTTAAATGATCTTGATAGTTTCGTACAATCTTGTTCCAAATATCTTGAAACTAATTGTTTCAATGGTTTTAAAAAAGCTTGGTAGTCGCGAGAGAGTTCGCTTAAGTAGTATGTACCTAGATTACTGAATTGAATCAATCTTTATACAAAACGCATCTGGCTCCTTCGTTGCCCGAACTTTACATCATCGGCTTACTATAAAAAATGCAAGTCCAAAATACCTGATTTTACAAGAAAGACAAAAAACCATCTGTTCATAACTATAACTCCATGTGTATGCATAAAAATATAACGTGAAAATTGTACAAATCCCTTAAAATAATTTTTTTTTTATTTAGCTAATGCCTCGACAACTAATGGCCATTGGCATGGTAGGTACGGTAACTTTAAACAGTTAGGTACCTAGTGTCATGTGTAGTGTGTGTGTTGAGTAAGTGTCTTGTTACTTTGCAAAGTCGACGTCATTGTCTTTGCAAAGAGACGCTAATTGTATCCGAACGTCTACGGTCCCTCCGGTGAGTACTTAAAATAATTTAAATTGATGTTTTTAGCACATAATCAATTTATTTAATCAGCAAACAATATATTGTCAATCTAACCTGTAGGTACTCACCCGTTTGCAAAAAAAAATATTTTATAAACAGCAAAAAAGCAGCAATTTTGAACAATTTACTCACTAACAAGAGTGAACTTGTGCAGATTTCACATGGTTGTCAACATTAACAGACTTACGCAGATTTCTTTTTCACAATTTTGGCAAAATCTAGCAAAGTATATTAGAAGAAAACAGAGCTGTACATATACTCTGGGCTAATTAGCAAAATTCATGGTTATTTACCAGCAATTTTATTGCTGGAATCGAATTATAAGATCCTATATATTAATAATATAGGTATGCAAAGTCCGCAGATAGTGTGCTACTTTTTTTATAAACAAAATGGCGTCGACAAATCGTATTTTTTTCAATTATTGCTCTATAACTCCGAAGATTTTAACTTTACAACAAAAACACTCAAATAAAAATTAACCGCAATTAAATTCTGCATAGAGATGTTTTTCGCGATTTGATCCGACGAAAATTTTCCTCGGAAAATGTGGGGTTTCCTAACAAAAGCTCTAATTTTTAAATAAAGTGTTAGGTAAGTAATTATTAATCAATAATTAAATAACTTAGTGACATCAAAGCTTTCTTGGTATAGATTGTAATTCCAGAAGCCGGTGAAAATGAAACACGAATATTTTAGCAACAATTCAATTATTGTTAATTAACAAATTACGATCGCAATAATAACCAAAATAATCATGATACATTGATCAAACTTATAAAGTTTATAAAGATGAGTTGCTTATTTAATATTTTATCGGCAAAATATAAATTTTTCTTTTTTTGCATAATCTTTAAATTTTGAAAAAAAATAGTTATAATACGCTGGTCTAATTAGTAAAGTACAAAGAAAGGTTATTTATCAGCAATTTTATTGCTGGAATCGAATTATAAGATCCTATATATTATTAATATAGGTATGCAAAGTCCGCATATAGTGTGCTACTTTTTTATAAACAAAATGGCGCCGACAAATCGTATTTTTTTCAATTATGGCTCTATAGCTCCGAAGATTTTAACTTTACACCAAAAACACTCAAGTAAAAATTCACCCCAATTTAATTCTGCATATAGGTATGTTTTTCCCGATTTGCTCCGATGAAAATTTTCCTCGGAAAACGTGAGTTTTCCCAACAAAATCTCGAATTTTCAAATAAATTTTTTGGGTCAGTAATTATTTATCAATAATTATATAGCTTGGTGAAATAAAAGGTTTCTTGTTATAGATTATAAATTCAGAAGCCGGTGAAAATGAAACGAATATTTTAGCAACAATTCAATTGTTAGTTAACAATTTACAGTCGCAATAACAACCAAAATAATTATGAGACATTGATCAAACTTAGAAAGATTATAAAGGTGTGATGCCTATTTAATATTTTGTCGACAAAATATAAATTTTTCATTTTTTTGCATAATCTTTAAATGTTTAAAAAAAATTGTTATAAACAAATTAACATTTCTCAGAAACTGTTTATTAATAATATAATAATAATGTTTATTTAGGAATAACAATAAAGATTTACAAAAAAATAAAAAGCATAATGAGTACTACCTAAATAAACATAAATAACTCACTGAAGTTGAGCTACCCTGTATATATATTACTAATATACATACAAAAGTAGCACCCCTTGTGCCTGAGACTTAAAAATATAATATACTAATTTACAAATATAAACAAACACAAAAAATATTTAACAAATGTATAAATGTATACAGTTATATGAAAATTTATAAAAATACTAAAAACTCTAACATTAATCAAGAAAAAATAAAAATATAATAATTTTAATATAATTTGTGATATAAATGTGGCCATCAATAATTCAAGAAATGTCGCAGTTGATAATAAAAATCTATTTAGATACAATTTTTATTTTCGATATAATTTTTTATTTCTTATTTAAGTTTATTTATTACAATTATTGTCCATTGATAAGTTCTTCGCAGAATTTTGTTGATTTGTTCCCAATCCATTGTTTAATTTCATATTTAGGTATATCTATGTTTTTTATAATTTTTAAATTGTTTTAAATTATCTGGTAGCAAATTGTACAATTTGGGCCCTATGATACCAACATATCTTTGAAGGATGGATTTATTACATTTTGGTAGAATTGTATTATGTTTTATATATCTAGTTTGGTGGGCATGACTGTTAAAATTTAATATTATCTTTTTTTCATGTATATGTATAAGGGCTTTATAACAGAATAATTTACGTACATTTAAAAATTTACTTTCGTTATATAACAGCTCACTAGAATATCTTAAATTTTTCCCGTATATAATTCTAATTAGCCATTTCTGAATAATATTTATAGAATGTAAGTAATTATTGCGTATTCCACCCCATCCTAAAAGGCCATATGTGAGTTGAGATTGTATAAGTGCATAATAAAGAATTCGCAAATGAGTTATTCCTAAAAATTGTTTTAAAAATTTAAATCTTGATAAGAGTCCTCTTAATTTATTTACTATATTATTTGCTTGGGTGTTCCATCGTAAATGTTTATTAATTATTATACCTAGATATTTAATCTCGTATGTATGTGGAACTTCATTTTTTGCATCAATTTTTAATGAGCCAAGATTTGGGAGGTTATTAACATATGATGTAAATGGTATATATTATTATATTCTAATTTTAAAAAATACTTAAACTGCGTATTTCATAGGTCTTGAAAATGAATGCTTTAAAAAAATTTTCCAACCATTTGCAAAAAAGTTATGAAACAGCAAAGTAAATATACGAATTCTCCGTTGTTTATAATTTGTTTTAATTGTTTCAAAGCTTAAAAGTGAGTCTATGGTACAACCTAATTACTCACAAAGAATGTCAAAAATTAGTGCAATAGTTATATTTTAATCAAAGATTAAAAATACTTTTTTTTGTAATTTTTAGCGCAAACGTAGGCCTGATACAGAGTCGGAGCTAAAATGTTTACTCGAAGCGACTAACACGCAGCATACATTATTTATTAAAAGTGTACATCACGCGGCCGGTCGTCGCTCCGAGTGAAAATTTTAGCTACAGTACTGTGTTACTCTACTTTCGCGCGTGTAAATTACAAAAAAATATATTTATAATCTTTAATTAAAATATAACCATTAAACTGATAATCGATATTTTTTTGTAAATAATTAGCTTGTACTTTAAACTCACTTCTACGCTTTAAAAGAATTAAAAAAAAATATAAACACAGTAATAATCGTATGTTTACTTTGCTGTTTCATAACTTTTTTACAAATGGTTGCAAAAAAGTTTTATTTTCAAAATATTTTAAATGCGCATTTTAGCTATTTTTTAAAATTATAATATATAATAAAAACTTTCTGAGAAACGTTAATTTGTTTGTAACTATTTTTTTTAAAACATTTAAAGATTATGCAAAAAATAAAAAATTCATATTTTGTCGACAAAATGTTAAATAGGCATCTCATCTTTATAAGATTTCAAAGCTTGATCAGTGTATCATAATTATTTTGGTTATTATTGCGACCGTAAATTATTAATTAAAAATTGAATTGTTGCTAAAATATTCGTTTAAGTTTCATCAGCTTCTGGAACTATAATCTAAACCAAAAAGGCTTTTAAGTCACCAAATTATTTAATTATTGGTAGATAATTACTTATCTAAAACTTTATTTTAAAATTAAAGATTTTGTTGGGAACACCCGCATTTTTCGAGGAAAATTTTCGTCGGAGCAGATCGGGAAAAACGCGTCTCTATGCAGAATTTAATCACGGTGAATTTTTATTTGGGTGTTTTTGTTGTAAAGTTAAAATCTTCGGAGTTATAGAGCAATAATTGAAAAAAACACGATTTTCGTGCGCCATTTTGTTTATAAAAAAAGTAGCACACTATCTGAGGACTTTGCATACCTATATTATTAATATATACAATCATAAGATTCGATTCCAGCAATAAAATTGCTGGTTAATAACTTTTCCCAAAAATGGCCTATTCTCCGATAATCAGCCCAGACTAATAGCTTTTGGATAATGCTAACAGATGCCATCAAAAGCCTAAAATTGAATATTTTGGACTTTCGGATTTCTCACAGTACGCCGACGAAATGTGGTCGTTATGCTGTTCCATATTTATGTTGCATTCTCTCTCTCTTCAATCCTGAAATCCTGACCCACCGGTGGGGGTGTAGTGGTCGACGTGATGTCGTGTATTGTCCGTCTCCAAGTCCAAAGATATCTGTCTCTGATTATTTCTTTTAATTCATGCATAGGTCTTTTGCATATTCCTGTAATCTGATCGATCCATCTTGTTGGGGATCTTCCTCGTGATCTTCGGCCTTCCACCTTTCCTTACTGTTGCATTACTTGCACGTAAATAGCTTTTGTATTATTTTGTAAATAAATCCATTTTTACACAGTTCTTTATTGTGTAATTTAGATTTTTTGCCTTTTTTCTGTACATTCTTCTATAAAGGGGCGCCAAATTTTATTTTGCCCGGGGCGCTCAAAACCCTAAAACCGGCCCTGAATAAACCTCTAAAGAAAGTATTTTTCTCGATGTAGAAAAGCTGATCCCTCTAAATCAGCGTTACTCAACCTTTTTCTTTCCTGGGCCACACAGTAGCTATTGCCGCAATCAAGATGAAGTAGTATACAGGGTGTTTCATTGCGAAACGGAAATACTTGAATGGTGAATAGAAGTGAAAGGGGTGGTTCTAGACAAACTAAATTTATTGCTCCACCGACTTTATAACCGACTTACAGGGTGTTTTATCGATCTTGCCCATTTATTTCTGGACCCATAACTTTAGAACCACCTTGTATATTTTTTTGATATTTGGCACTCATATGCCACATTTAGAACCGAAACCACCCAACTACTAATCACAAGAAAAATCCAGGTCCGGATTAACGACGTTCTACACCATCGTTGCGGGGTATGGCTCTCAGAGGAAAGGGGGGAAAACTTATATGCAAGCGAAAGTTGGTAACAATGCATTTATAGCAGAATACTTAAATCATTTGTTTCAGTATTGAATACTTTATAACAATAAATTCTAATAAATTACGGAAATTACGGAATAAATTACGGAATTAGTTATAACAAATACATTAAAAATAAAGGGTACGGTAAACAATCCTTATTTTTTAATATATTATTCCTTCCAAAAGAGCCTTTAATTTAAGTACAAATAATTAAAAATCGTAAATTTGGGTCAAAAGTTATTAACTTTTTAAAAATTCCCATAAGAGCCAATGTTAAAACTTAACTTTGACCCTTAATAGTATTAATTCTTTGCCGAAGGTGTAGAACTTCGTTAAACAAAATTATAAATCCATTGTGACCTTGACACAACATCCTGTATATTGAAATTTTCATAACCCGTTTACACATTTGAAAAGAGAATGAAGCTTCCATTTTTTGCGCAGACAATTCAATGACTTTAATTTTGAAATTGTGTTGAAATTTTTAGGAACTCGTACTTTCAAAACAAAAACTTCGATATAATAATTTCAAAATTAATGTCAATAAATTGTCTGCGCAAAAAATTGAAGCGAGCAATTAAATTTAGTTTTTATGCTCTTTTTAAATCTGCAGACGAATTTTGAAAATTTTAATATACAGGGTGTTGTTTCAAAATCACAATTATTTAATTTATTTTTTTTTTTGTTAATCCGGACTTGAATTTTTCTTGTAATTACTAAATGGGTCGTTGCAATGTAGTAAATAAGTATTGATTAATTTTAAAATAAATATTTGTTCATTAACTTTTAATAATTTATTATTAAACATTAATAACACATTGCTTTTTAATCAGAGTTCCTAAAAATTTTAATATAATTTAAAATTAAATTCATAAAATTGTCTGCCTCCCTCCCAAACACATCGGCACACTATCAGATAATTAGAGGAAACACGTGAAATTTGACAAATAATTTGATAACAGATCCCTTTAATTAGCCTTCGGGCCGCATAAAAAACGCTAGAGGGCAACATGCGGCCCGCGGGCCGCAGGTTGAGTATCACTGCTTTAAATGGTCAAAAAATATTGAGAAGAATAATAAGTTTAACTGTTGGCCCTATAAAACAATGAAAAGTATAAAGCCAGCAAAGGTCCCACAACCAGTAAACTGTCGATCTTGTAAATTTAAATGTAGTCAAAATTTTCCGGAAATGGATAGGATCAGCATTTGTAAAAAGTACTGGTCTCTTTCTAATTATAAAAGACAGAAAGATTTCATTTTAAAAATGGTTCAAACAAAAGAACCGGCAAGACCTTTGGTAAATGTTTCAAATAATAAAAAGGGAAAGTGCAGCAGAGCATACTTTCTTATAAGCAATGACAAGAAATATCGAGTCTGTCTGAATTTCTGTCAAAAAGCTCTTAATATTAGTAACAGTCCGATTAATAAAGACTTTGAAGGTAGTAACGAAGGTGTTTTTACTGCAGAAGATAGACGAGCTAAAAAATCTCCTCATAGTAAAATTAAACCAGAAGATGTGGCTTTTGTGAAATAACACATCGAGATGTTTCCTACAACAGAGTCTCATTATTGTAGGAAAAATATTCACAGACGTTACTTAGATGAAAAAAATGGCCTATTAGAAAGATGTTTTCCTTTTATACTGTCCACTGTAACGAGAATAATCGAATTCCGGTGGCTCATTCAAAGTAGGTACACAAAATTTTTTTGCGAATGTTTTTCATTTTTCGTGTCGAAAAAGGATCAAGGTACAAGGTCAAGGTACCCTCTGTAATGTTAGGGACGCAAAACGAATATATTCTGTAACACCTGAATTAGAACAAAAATACAATGCCCGCTTAGAAAGAAAAAGACAGGCCACAATTGCTAAAGAAGAAGATAAGATCCGATCTGAAAATGATCCCGCATTTATGTCTGCAACGCTTGACTTTCAGAGTGTTCTTCAAATACCGTCTGGTGAAGAGTCTCTGTTATATTTCTGTCGTAACTCTGCCTTTTAAATTAGGTACACTGTTTATGAGTCACGGTTTTCAAATGAAGCACATTGCCTGCTGTGGTCAGAAGTGAATGGTAGAAGAGGCAGCAATGAAATTGATACTGCTTTAATGCAGTGGATTAATTCCAAAGAATATTACAGAGCTTTCATTGTTTTCAGACACTTTTGGGAGTCAAAATCGCAATCAGCACATCTCTGCGCTCCTGCTGTATTTGACCCAAACTACTCATATTAAAATCATAGAGCAGAAATACCTAGAATCCGACCATTCTTTTATGGAAGTTGACAGCATGCATAGTGCCATTGAAAAGGAAAAAAGGCATGTGTCTGTTTTCTTAGTTCTGTTATGGACAAGGTTGCCAGGTCTGGTGAAAATTCACCAGATTTGGTGATTTTCTAACCCATTTGGTGATATGGTGAAAACTTTTTTAAAAAGCTTAGTATCTGGTGATTTTTTGACCTTATCTATATTATATTTTTTTATTTAAAAAGTACGATTATATGTTTTTTATTCGTTATTAAGAATTGCCTAATATTCACATAATACAAAAAGTCTAATTTTGTAATATAAAATGATCCGCCTCTGTGGTGCTCAACCGGGGATTTCCCGAAGTTTACGCTACTCTTGCAAGTGTTCATCATGCACTTCCAATAATTTATGTCTTGGTTTTATAAACAAACCAGTTCAGTTAATATCAACATATCAATTTAGCAGTTTTATCTTTCTTGTGTCAGCTGTAGAGTTTTAAGTGATTACTGTTCTTCATATTTTGTAGTTTTGTCACGTTTTGTGTTGGTTTGATCATCTAATAAACTAAAATCTCAAAGGTTCTTAGGAACTATTTTTTCAATTTTAATTTGTATTAAAAATTTATTAGCATGAGCAAACATTACTAGGTTTCCAACAAAACAATTTTGTATAACACCCTGCTCGACGAGGCGAGGGTCGTCTGTGAGGCCAAGTTTAAGACAAAACGTTAAGTTTTAAATAATCTAGATTGTCGGGATTATCAGTACCTTTTATAAAAATGAACACCTACATTTTACATTATATTTTACAAAAAAAAAATCGTTTCATATTATGTATTCTTTTTATTAGGTTTGTTCCAACCCTTCACATTGCCGTTCTCGAATGGTTACGCGTATGCGCATGCGCAAAATTATGTGCAGCAACACATTTTTCTTTACTGTCCATACTCATAACAATCTGGTGATTTTTAGCAAAATCTGGCAACTTTTTAAGCAATGGACAGCCTAAGTCTGACGTCACAAATGTCACAAAATTGGGAGGAGCTTATATTGGCTCCAAACAATTTTGATTGTAACGTTAAATGGTCATAAGGAATTTTTCATTTATGTGCTTTCTGTGGCAAAATAAGACTTCATTTACGTATTTCTTTAAAGAAACGTGTTAATTAAGAGATTTTTATTCGTTTTTGCTCAGGTGGTTTTTATTCCTTAGTGATTGAAAATAAACATAACCTCAACACTGTTTACGTTCTAATCATTGCATTAAATGAACTCACCTGGGCCAAAACGAATAAAAATCTCTTAATTGGCACGTTTCTTTAATTAAATACCTAAATGAAAAGTCTTATTTTGTCACACCAACCACGTAAACAATAAATTAAAAATTCCTTATGAGTGTTTAACATTATAAACAAAATTGTTTGGAGCCAAATATAAGCTCCTCCCAATTTTGTGACGTCAAGACTTACGTTGTCCATTGTCTGGTGATTTTTAGTTTTTTGACCTGGCAACCTTGGTTATGGAGTGGATGAACATAATAAAAAAGGGCCAGATTAAACAGAACCAAAAGCTCCAACAATCCCCACCATGTCAAGCAGCTGCATTTTTCTGATATCTTGGATCTTAAAGATCTCTCAAAACGCAAAATTAAAAATCATCTGAAAGCAGTGCCGGATTAACCATTAGGTGGACTAGGCGGCCGCCTAGGGCCCGGGCACTTGATGGGGCCCGCATCCCACACAAATGCATTAATTAATATTTAAATATTTAAGAAGTTATTTAAAAAAAAGATTAAAATGTTAAAAAAATCAAATACGTCTAACTGAGACAAAAAAAGGACATGGTTAATTTATGATTTCCAATCAAACTCAGTTTTTTACTTTGTCTTTTGTCAAATATCAGAAAAATACAACCTTCTTCAAGACAAATTAAGCAGTTATCTTCAAAGGTATTTTTATATTCCATGTTCTAATCATTCCCTCAATTTGGTAATCAATTTTGCAAGCAAATTTTGATAAAAGCTGGTAATTATTTTGGTATGGTACGTTGTTTTTTCAATTTCTACCCACCGATGGGCCTTATAGTCCATTCACTCACGGTAAAATAATGCCACAACCTCCGGATTTGAAACCAGAGCTTGGATTGACATGAAATTTGGTATAAGCATAGCTAACATGTCAAATAAAAAAGTGATATTGTGCCAATGTGTATTTTTGTTCTACGGTTGAGTCCACCCCTTCTCGGGGGTGAAAAAATATACCGTAAAAATACGCCCGGAAGTGGATAAACTGACTAATTTTAACTATTTAGAATGGGAAATAAGCCACAATATTATTAAAAAATGATTTTTATTAACGTTTCGACGCCCAAATCAGGTGCCGTTGTCAAAATACAAAATACTATTAACATAAACAAAAATGTTGTTGCTTAGTAAAAAAATTCTTCTAATAATTTATTTAATTTGACTCATTTATATCGGCAATTCAGATACATATGATACATTTTAAAGTAAATAATATTGTGGCTTATTTCCCATTCTAAATAGTTAAAATTGTAAAATGCCACAAGAAAATAGCTTCAGAACAACATGACTAATTTTAAGCAACTTCTGTTAAATAGAGTTTTTTCATTAAGTCAATACATTTCGAGTTATTTGCAAGTGAATATCTTCATTTTTCAACAAAAAATGAACACGCTTTTAGACGGTTTTTCGCAAATAACTCAAAAAGTAAGCATTTTATCGAAAAAATATTTAAAAAATTGAAAAAATGGTGTATGTGTGCAGTCTGTAGACCCAGTAGAAGCAGAGTTGTAGCTAATGAAAAGTAGGTTCTTATTCGTCGAATTCCAAATCGAATATTATAACGTGAAATAATCAAAAAATGAAGCACTTTTATGGAAAACTCGTCATAACTTGTATACATGTTTTAAAAAATCATTATTCTTGTTTTAAAAAAAAATTCTATCATAAAAAGTAAGCAAAATACCCTCAGAATAAATCATCTTTTGGGTAAAAAGAAACTGGTGAAAATAACCCCCTAATTAGCATCCCAAATGAAATTAATCCTTACCGCTTCACAAGCTACTTATTGTTTGTATTGTTTGTATGCTCTGTAAGTTTTATCGGTATAAATGGCTTGAACAAGTCAATAATCATGAGTGTATGCAATTTTTTTTATTTGGCTTAATGCCTCGACAACTAATGGCCATTGGCATGGTACAGTGGATTTTTCCAATCAGGTACCTAGTGTAGTGGGTACTGTGTGTGTTGAGTAAATGTCTTGTTACTTAGCAAAGTCGTCATTGTTTTTGCAGAGACGCTAATTGTAACCGAACGTCTGCGGTCCCTCCGGTGAGTACCGATCCCAAAAGGATAGAAACTATTTTCATTTATTAATTTTTAATAAATGAAAAATTCTCTACCCAGGGTATGCAAATTTTGAACAGACATATCTTAACCAATTTTTATCTTCCAAAAAAAGCAAAAATCTGAAATATTCAGAAAATCAATTTCTAGATATATTTTTTTACTCTTTAAGATTTTTGGTACCACTAATAATTTTTAAATTATTTTGAAAAAAAGACCATTTTTTCGAAATGTTTTTCAAAAAATTTGTTTTACTTTAAATCCAAATGTTTTGAAATATAAGCACTGTGAACCGGTGAAACTTACAGATCATATAAATAATATATTTATAAGTTGTTTCAAGATTTTCATAAATTTTCAAAATTTTTGTGCCAAAAAAAGGAATCAACATTATTTTAAGCTTTACTTGCTTAATTTTGACACTTGAAACTTGTTTAAAAAAAAACAAAAATAAAACTTTTTTAACACTACTTTAAAAAAGTTGTGATGATTTTTCACCGAAAAGTGCTTAATTTTTTTGGTAATTTACATTCAATTATTTGATTTGAAATTTGTCGAATAAGAATCTACTTTTCATTAGCTACAACTCTGCTTATACTGGGTCTATATACTTCATACATACACAATTTGTTTAAATTTTGTATACGCTATATTTTTTCTAAGAATATTTTTTCGATTATTTTTTGATGATTTTAACTTCCAATCGTATAGTAAGATATTTGATCACGTGTTTAATTCTGTCCAATCAGATTAAAATTATACTGAGAATTATCTAGGTACTGTAGAAAATTACCGATAGAATTTTTTTAAGTAGATTGTTTCTGTTTAATGGCAACCAGTTTCCTAGTTTTGACAATTGTCACATTTAAGAAAATATCCATAATATACGTATTAAAAAATAATCTTACGAATATCACACGACAGTAAGAATAAATAAGAAAATAATGCTTCATTTTTACTCAAATTTGTTGTCATTGGGCAATAGCCACTCGAGCCTTGCGGGCTCTCGTGTCAATTGCCAGACAACAAATTTTTGAAAAACTGTCGCTTTATTTTCAATTTATTCTCACTCTCTTGTGATATTATACCCGATAAATACTTAATTTTGGAGTTATTTGCGAAAAACCGTCTAAAAGGGTGTTTTTTTTTTGTTGAAAAATGAACATATTCACTCGCAAATAACTCAGAAAGTATTGATTTAGTAAAAAAACTCGATAGAACAAAGTTACTTAGAAGTAATCAGTTATCCATTATTTTGAGTGTATGTTTGTTCACCCTAGAAGGGGTGGCACTCATACCCAGAGCAAAATCACATATCGACACAATATCCCTTTTTTTCTTTGGCATATTAGCTATGGAATATTAATGAGAAGTTGTTGCGAAATGTAAAAAAAAGAAAAATGATCAATTTTTACATTGTCGTAATTTATTTTTGGAGTAACTACGTCCCAAAACAACATAAATATCTGTAAATTTGTTTTAAGTAAACGGTCGCTATAAAGGGGCCCACTTCTTATGGCCGCCTAGGGCCCCATGATGCCTTAAACCGTCACTGTCTGAAAGATGAGAATGGTAACATCGTCAGATGGCTTAAAATCAAGTCTTTGCGATATTAAAACAGCCAATCCAGACATAATAAAATTTCGCTACAGTCACACAGAGTCCGACATTGTACCAAAATGTACACGGAAGAGGTCGGCAAAATTATGTGAATGAAATTAAAGCTTACAATCAACTGCTGCCTATTAGTAACCAGAAAAAGCTGGACTTGATGAAGTTATGTAAAAAAGAAATTATACCAGAGGAACTGCATGGATAGTATGCTTCTCTGCCAACAGCCAACAATATACATACCAGATACAATAACCGAGCCAGCCGTTGAGGATGACGAGGAAGAGGAACTTTTTTGATATTTTTTTTTACTATAACTTACTACGATGTATTATGTAATAAATATTTAATAATATGTAATAATTATATTATTATGTAATAAATAGTTATTACCAAAATTCATTATTGTTGTTTATAGGCTATTGATTAAGTACTATATAAAGGAACTACAACGTTAACGGAGTTTTATTATTTCACATGGTCAATGAATCTCTATATATGAAAATACCGCGGAGTGCTACCATTTAAAGGGGTGCGTTTTTGAGAAATGGGTGAATTAGTCCCTGGGCACAGGTTACATTGGGGTGAGTTCTATGCACTTTTGATACAAACACATCTACATAAAAATTGTTCCTGGTTAAATTTCCTATCTAAATATAACTTTTTAAAGTCAAAGATACTTTTTTTACAAAAATATATTCAAAAGAAGAAGCACAAAGAAACCCAAAAGAAAGAAATTTTTTTTTGGCCCATAACCTTTGTCCACGGGGATATAGGTATAGACATTGCTTCACAGAAAAAAAACTTGCATATTTTGTATTTAAAATGATGTTTGGTAGAGGTCATTAGGATTTACAGTTTTCGAAATATGATTTTTCAAAGTTCGCCACTCACAGCAATTTTGGGCAATTTTCCCTGTTATTTCGCAAATATTGTTCTGTAACTTTTTTCTACGTAACTTTAGGTATATGCAATGGTACACGTAATAGGAATAAAAATAAATTACCTTTTAAATGGTCTACAGTATAACGTTGTACGACTTCTTTTAAAGAGGTTATCTTTTTCAAGACTTCATACTTTAACGAGTTTTTTAGTCCATTAAAATGTTACATTTAGGTTGCATTTCTTAGAGGAGTCAATTTTATTTTTTTAATGTGTAGGATGGTTCAGTAGAAGCTTAAGTTCAAGTTTTTGGGGTCGCCGCCCTTGTCCCCCGGCCGCCATATTGGAAAAAGGGGTGCAAAAGGCTTTCGCGCTGTATCTCCTAAATTAGCAATCCTACAGAAAATTTAATTACACATAAAATGTAGCAAATTAAATTTTCTACAATTTTATATCTATTACTTTTTATCATCAAGTGACCAACAAAAAAGTTATAAATAAAATATGAGAAAATTTTGTTTCCTTTTGGAGGTTATAACTTTTTTCCCGTTCATTTCACAATAAAATAACATCATAGCGATTTTGTAGAGGATTTTTCAATGAACAATTTTCGCTATCAAGTGTAATTTTATTTATTATCTAGGTTTTATAGCGCTCCAATCTTGACCAGATTCTCGAATTCTCATAGGAATACAATAAAAAAAATACTTTTCTATCTACCGACCACGAAAATCAAATTTAAGGTGAATGACCAATTTTGGTCTATTTTTATGTTTTCGAGGTCGCTGAATCCGAATATGAAGTTTATTTTTATCTAGATTTGGTGGAACATGTTCAAAAATCAAATTTTATACAAAAATGCCGAAAATCAATTTTGATGATTTTTCAAATTTACCTCGCTGTATCTTTGGTCGCTGTAAATATTTCCTTTTGAAAATTTTACTGTGTAATCTTTGAAGTATGTAGATAACAATGGAATTTGTCCTAACTATTTAAAATTATTTAAAAAGGAGTTGTTAGTTTTTAAACATTTTGTCATGATATTTCGTTAGTTTCACGTTTACTTAAAAAAGTTGAGTGACAAACATTTTAGTTTATAATTTTAACCAACACAAAAATAAATATAATTCATGAAGTTTTTTGGAAAATTTTAAGAAAAAATATACAATAGGAAAAAAGTTACATTACTTCATAAACAAGCGGCACACCCCAAAAAACGCTTATATCTCGAGATCCTGACCACGATGTGGTGAATGGCTAATTTTGATCATACTTTATGATTTTGATATCAAATATTCCTTTTTTGCTCTTCTTAAGAATTTTGCAATATGCGGTTGCGTCATTCTTCTTCTGAACCGGCGAATTTGTCCTCAAAGGACTTCTTGGGCCGTTTCTATATATGCTTAGGGTTATAAGTTTTATAGTGGGGTGAAAGGTCAAAAACAGATTATTAATAGCATAGGAATGTTAAAATCATAATAAATTGTATGAATAAAAAATGTATATAGATAGAAAAGTAAGCCTAACTTTTGTTTTTATTATATTCCTATGAGCATTCGAGAATCTGGTCAAGTTTGGAGCGCCGTAAAACCTATATAAATAAATAGAATTAAACAAATTTATAGTGGAAATTGTTCGCTGAAAAACCCTCTACGAAATTGCTGTAATGTTATTTTATTTTAAAATGAACTGAAAAAAAGTTATAACGTCCAAAAGGAAACTTATTAAAAAATTTTTACATATTTTTGTTTATATCTTTTTTGTTGGTCACTTGACGATAAAAGGTAATAGAAATAAAATTGTAAAAAATTTAATTTGCTACATTTTATGTTTAATTAGATTTTCCGTAGGGTTGGTAATTTACGAGATATAGCGCGAAACCCCTTTGCACACCATTTTCAAGATGGCGGCAGGGGGACAAGGGTGGAGACCCCAAAAACTTGAACTTAAGCTTCTACTGATCCCCCCTACACATTAAAGGAATAAAATTGACTCCTCTGACAAATGCGTACGGCTTAAAAAATGTAACATTTTAATGGAGTATTTATATTTTTTACGATTATTTTTTGAAGTTCCCATAATACCTTTTTTTATTTAGATATATATTATATAATAAAAAAAGCTTATTCTGTTTACTTTAAAATGGTGTATTATAAAAAATTCTAGGATTATTTTTGAATAAGATATGTTTTTTCAAAATGTAATAAGTAATTGCAACGATTTTTGATTTTAGGATTATTTTTTAAATTCCTCATTATAATTTTTTTATGTGATTGTGTGTTATGACTGAATCTTATTTTTTATAGGTAATATTTGGATCCACTTGACTCGGCCAGGCAAACTTCAAAATATGGATTAATTCCAATATTTACTGTCAAAGTTCCTGCACCACAAGCTTTGCTTGAAAAAATAGCATGTAAATGTACCAAAGGATGTACAAAAAACTGCGGTTGTAGGAAGATAGGAATTAGTTGTTCAATATTCTGCAAAGGGTTCATGTGCATGGGTACTAATTCTGGGAACTCTAAGATAACTGAGGTGTCAGAGGAAGATATTGAAGCTAATGCTAACGAAGAGATGGACTTTGATTTTGAAAATTTTTTAATTGTCAACGTTTAAATAATTTTAACTAAAGTGATGTTTTTTAAGACTAATGTTTATGTAATTTTTGTAAAAGAAATAATTTTAAATAATACAGGTAAAAAAATATCAAAAAATCACTCGGTTTCCATTACATATTTAAATATAGATGATACACCATTTTAAAGAAGAGAAAGTAAGCCCTCTTTATTGAGCAATATAAATATAGTATATGCATGTATAAGAAAAAAAAAGTTATCATCAGAAATTTCAAAAATAATCGTAAAAAATTTAAAAAATAATATTTTTTTTATATTAGGTATTATATAATATACAATATATAATATAATATTATATATATGTACTATATAATATAATATTATATAATATATAATATATTATATAATATTATTATTTTATTTTTATATTATATTATAAAAAATCGTTAAAAGTATAAAACCTTGAAAAACCATAATCTCTTTAAAAAAAAGTCGTACAACGTTATACAGTAGACCATTTTAAAGGTACTTGATTTCTATTGCTATTACGTGTACCATTGCATATACCTAAAGTTACGTAGAAAAAAGTTACAGAACAATATTTGCGAAATAACAAGGAAAATTGCCCAAAATTGCTGTGAGTGGCGAACTTTGGAAAATCATATTTCGAAAACTATAAATCCTAATTATCTCTACTAAACAACATTTTAAAGAAGAAATATGTAGATTTATTTTATGTACAGCAATGTCTATACCTATATCCTCGTGGACAAAAGTTATGGGACAAAAAACAATATTTCTTTCTTTTGGGTTTCTTTGTGCTCCTTCTTTTGAATGTATTTTTGTAAAAAAAGTAACATTGACTTTAAAAAAATATATTTAGATAGGAAATTTAACCAGGAACAATTTTCATGTAGATATGTTTGTACCAAAAGTGCACAGATCTTACCCTAATGTAACCTGTGCCCAGGTACTAATTCACCCATTTCTCAAAAACGCACCCCTTTAAATGGTAGCACTCCGCGGTTTTTTCATATAGAGATGTTCATTGACCATATGAAATAATAAAACCCCGTTAACGTTGTAGTTCCTTTTAGCTATTTTATTTTGAATATAATCAATAGCCTATTATGCAAAAAATCACTAACTGATAGTATTGCACAAAATACATAGCAGAGTAGCTTCAAAGTATTAGTAACTTCAGATTAATAAATATAAAAGCAATAAATACACCTTAAATCAGTTTTTGTTACAAAATTTTAAAAACCTGATTTAGTGAATATTTTATATTTAACAATAAAATGTTAGTTAGTGACTTCTCGCCGGGATATGACGAAATGACCTTTAAAAGCCATAACAATTTTTAGGTTGCATTATTTTTATTGGAGAATTTTTGTGAGCTAGAAATAGTTTTCTTATTGTTACAATTATTCAATAATAATAATTGTCTTAGTTGTAATCTTAGCCCAGAGATAATCTATAAAGTCTAAAAAAATAATGAATGTAAAAAATATTATATTTATATATCAGCGTCACTCAAAATTTGGCGCCCCCAAATTTTGGCGCCCCGGGCGGCCGCCCGCCCTTTTATCCGGCGCTGCCTGGTACTATAAAACTATTTGACATATCCTTATGGTACTTGACAGAAAGTGTAGGTACTGTACACCCTACTAAATTATGTTAAATAATCGTTTCTGGTTAATACCAGAGGCGTATGACAGGGGAAAGTGAATGGTTGACCCTTCCCAAATTCTACGCCACTGACGAAACTGCTATTTTAGCATAATTTTTTTTAAATTCTCCAATACTTTCTATGCAAATAATATACTCTTCATTCGTAACGATAAAGTCATTAGTTTTCGAGATATTTGAAGTTAAAAATGAAAAGGCACACTTATTTTGATTAATGTATTATGTTCCTTCGTTTTTAGCTTCAAATATCTCGAATACTAATGGCTTTATCGTTACGAATGAAGAGTATGTTTTTTACATAGCAAGTATTGGAGAATCAAAAAATGGCACTAAAATAGCAATTCCGCCAGTGGCGTAGAATTTGGGAAGGGTCAACCATTCACTTTACCCCGTCGTACGCCTCAGGTAACAGCCAGAAACGTTTGTTTAACACAGTTTAGTAGATAGTGCAATACCAGCACCACTTACCAACTTTCGTGTTGTTGTCCCATGCCTGTCAGGAAATATTCAAAAATAAATAAAATAAAAGTTTAACTTTGACACCCTGTATTTAGGTTATTATCAACTTTCGTACTAAGGTGAGTTAGCTTCAATCGACCTATTTTAACCTCGGGAATCTAAAGTTAAGCTATGGCCCATTCTTTACCAAACACCCTGTATATATGTAAAGAGAAATCCTGACATACAATATCTGCTGTCGAGATTTTCTTTAATTTAAATTTGAAGCAAGTAACAGAGACACCAATTAGCAAGATAAAGTGAAGTGACAGTGACAAAATGTCATAAATAAACTTTCTTAAAAATTAATGTCATAATTAATTTCAGAATTTATTAACGTAGAATAATTTAGTCCTGTCGCCAGTGGGGGTACAACGGCCTCCTTAATTCAAATGGACTTACTCAAGTTTTTTTTATGTATTTTGACCCGTAGAACACGAATTTTTTGGGTAACAGTCGATCCGGATGTAGATAAGATTGTTATAAACAAAGAACTTGAGGATTCACATAATAGCGATTTTTCGAAAAACAAAACATGTTTTTGTATTTTTTGGGTCATGCTAAACAAACAATGTTTTTACAAGTTTTTTCGTAGGATGCATAGTTTTCGACATAAACGCGGTTAAACTTTAAAAAAATCGAAAAATTGCAATTTTTGAACCCGAATAACTTTTGATTGAAAAATAAAATAGCAAATCTGTTTACGGCATTTGAAAGTTCGAGTCAAATTCTATCGGTTTTGATTACTTTCATTGCTAAAAATTATTTTTTTTATTGTTAAACAAAACTATAAACACTTAGTGATTGAATGATATTTTTAATGCATTTCTCATTTTTCGAAATCGAACGATTAGGCGTGCATACAGTGCATTACGTACATTAAAACGCATGCATTGGGTACGGGAAACACTATGTGTTTATGGCTTCGTTTAACAAATAAAAACTTAATTTTTAGCAATGCAAATAATCAAAATCGATAGAATTTGACTTAAACTTTCAAATGCAGTAAGTAGAATTGCTATTTTATTTTTTAATCAAAAGTTATTCGGGTTCAAAAATTGCACTTTTTCGATTTTTTGAAAGTTCAACCACGTTTATCTCGAAAATTATGCATCCTATGAAAAAACTTGTAAGGTCATTTTTTGCTGAGAATCACCCAAAAATTACAAAAAACATGTTTTGTTTTGCGAAAAATCGCTGTTATGTGAATCCTCAAGTTCTTTGTTTATAACAATCTTATCGACATCCGGATCAACTGTTAGCCAAAAAATTGGTGTTCTACGGGTCAAAATACATTAAAAAAATTTGGGCAAGTCCATCTGAATTAAGGAGGCCGTTGTACCCCCCTGGCGACAGGACTAATTAGCTTAAATTGTTGTTTCTTTGTATTTTCAGGTAGTATATTAATTCTAAGTTTGTAAATATTGTAAAATTAATAAACTTTGTATTTTCAGAGCAACATCAATTTAGTTTTACAGAAAGTCAAAAGTCTTAAGTCCCAGTTTGTAGTGGTGTAAAAAGTAACATATTACAAAACAACAATTTTGCTTACACTCAAAAATGAAAAATTAAGGTTTGACTTTAAAATAGTAGAAGCACAAGATGGAAAAACAAATATATAACAATGTTCATAACTTCAATTGGCACACCAGATGGAAAACACCTTTTTTCTACGTCCGTGCTAAAAGAGCCACTTTCACGCACGCATTTCGTTTCCGAAAGTTGCACTTTCCCGCACGGCGTGCGGGAAAGTAAAATACCTTGTAATATGGCATTATAATATATGAAATAAACTAATATTTAGATATTATTTACTAATTTATTTCAAATTGATCTTATTGTGTTCATGTTTTAATGAAATTAACGCAATTATTTCATTCTGACCAATAGAAAGCTACAGAAATAAAAATTATTATACAGGGTGTCCCAAAATTAGTGGAACGGTCCAATATTTCGCGAACTAAACATCGGATCGAAAAACTGAAAAATAGGTTTTAATCATTTTCAAAAATGTATCCAATGACACCAAACACCAACCCCCACTACACCCCCTGGAGGTGGGGTGGGGGGCAACTTTAAAATCTCAAATGGAAACCCCCAGTTTTTCTTGCAGATTTTAATTTGTTACATAAAAGTAAGCAAATTTTATTCAAGACATTTTTTCGAACTCTGGATAGATGGCGCTATAATTGGGAAAAACGATTTATCCTGATACCATAGGTAAATTATAGAAACGGTCTAATATATCACGAAATACATTTCCAAATGAGAAACTAAAAAACAGATTTTTAATCTTTTTCGAAAACCTATCGAATAACACCAAACATGACCCTCCAACCCACCCCCTGAATGTGGGGTGGGGGGTAACTTTTAAATCTTAAATAGCAACCACCACTTTTTATTACAGATTCGGATCCGTCATGAAAAATTAAGTAACATTTATTCGAAACATTTTTTAGAATTGTTAATAGATGGCGCCTTAATTGAAAAAATTCGATTTATTAGCGCCATCTATCAGAAATTTTAAAAAATGTTTCGAATAAATGTTTAATTTTTTATGACGAATCCGAATCTGCAATAAAAAGTAGGGGTTGCTATTTAATATTTTAAAGTTACCCCCACCCCACATCCAGGGGGTGGGTTGGAGTGTCATGTTTGGTGTTATTCGATAGGTTTTCAAAAAAGATTGAAAATCTGTTTTTTGGTTTCTCATTTGGAAGTGTATTTCGTGAGATATTAGACCGTTTCTATAATTTACCTATGGTATCAGGATAAATCGTTTTCCCAATTATAGCGCCATCTATTCACAGTTCGAAAAAATGTCTTGAATAAAAGTTGCCTACTTTTACATAACGAATCCAAATTTGCAAGAAAAACTGGGGGTTTCCATTTAAGATTTTAAAGTTACCCCCCACCCCACCTCCAGGGGGTGTAGTGGGGATTGGTGTTTGGTGTCATTGGATAGATTTTTGAAAATGATTGAACACGTATTTTTGACTTTTTCGATCCGTTGTTTAGTTCGCGAAATATTCGACCGTTCCACTACTTTTGGGACACTCTATATAATAATTTTTATTGATATCCCGTCGTCAAGTATATTACGTCAGATGCCCTTCGTTGCTACGAAAAGATACATTCAGTGACATTAATAACAATGACAATTAATGTTTTAAAAATTATATAAGTGATGACTTTCAACCGTCAAATATTTATATCAACTGTCTGTTTAATTGTACTAATTTGTACTTACATAAATAAATTATAATAAAATTTTGGTTTTGAACAGTTTTATTCCTGAAATAATCGCAACAAATTGCACTCGATCTTTAAAATTATTATCGAATTTTTGCCCTCGTGACACTTTCGACATAATTTCACTCCCCTTCGGCTCGTGAAATTAAAACTCTCAAAGTGTCACTCGGGAAAAATTCGATAATTTTAGAGCTCTTGTGCAATTACTACTGATAATTCGATGAAATAAAATTATTTTGACATAATATTTAAAAGTCAGATCAGTAGACAATTACAATGGTTTTGAATCGTCGTCATGGAAACCAATATCGTCGTTGTGGTAACCCATTATATTGAAAGTTTGGTTTTGACAACCTTGTCAAAGAATTAATTTGTGTATTTTCACTTTTAAATAAAAATTGATATAACTCTATTTTTTGTTGCTTTTTTCCAAACGTACGGCCATAGAAAAAATATTGTTCCTAACTCATGCGGAAAGTGTCTTCCCCGCACTCGACTGCTTGTTCATGTGCGGAAAGTGCATATTGTGCGGAAAGTATCACTTTCCGCACTTGTTAGGAAAATAACTATTTATTAGCAGATGAATTTCAGCCAGCAAATTTGCACAAAGAAGTGTGAAAAACACAGGAATGTACAAGAATAAAAAAACTCTATAAATAAAAGAAATCAATTTAAAAAAGTGTGGATAGCCTTAACAGAAGAATTATCAGTAGTAATTGCACAAGAGCTTTAAAATTCTATATTAATTTTAGAGATCGAGTGCAATTTGTTGCGATTATTTCATAAATAAAACACTGTTCAAAAGCAAAATTTTATTGTAATTTATTTATGTAAGTACAAATTAGTACAATTAAACACACAGTTGTTATAAATATTTGACGGTTGAGAGTCATCACTTTTATAACTTTTAAAATATTAATTGTCATTAATGTCACTGAATGTATTTTTTCGTAGCAACGAAGGGCATCTGATGTAATATACTTGACGACGGGAAATTATCAAAAATTATCAGTTTAATTTAGATTTCTGTAGTATTGGTCAGAATCTCCTATGAATGAAATAATCAAAAACATACTAGATGAAGATGAAAATTTATATTTTGAGAATCAATATTTAGACAAACTGACAGAGAGTGATATTGAACCCACATCAGACTTTCAAGTTGACATAATACAAACACTACTGGAAAAACTGATGGAAAATAAAGAACAAAAGACGGCAAAAGATTTTATGATTGAAAAATTTGATGGAAAGAATATAAGGTTGCTTTTTAGAATATGCAATAAAAAAGGAAAAACTACTACTGCAGGTGAGTAAATCCATTGACACAAGCACATTAATAGTTTTAATAGCTATTGGTCTACCAAATAATGTTGCAGGGGCGGCTCGTCGGGGTAGGCAAGGTAGGGGCTGCCTAACCTCTTCAAATGTACAATACAATAATAAATAACTTATTTCAACATTGTAATTTATAAATTTTGACACAATGCGTAAGTATCTAAAATAAAAAAGCTACTTTTTAATTTCTCTTCGAAGTTGTAATTGTTGTACGCACCTCGTAGTAGTACTACTGACTTCTATTATGGCTAGTGTGACCAACTAGCCCGAAAAATCCGGGACATGGCTCGAATTACAAAGTCGTGTTCCGGCGTCCCGAACAAGGCTTCCGGGCCATCCGGATTTTCAATGTTTTGGTAAAATTCTATTTTGAAATTTTGAATACGTTATTCTTCTAAGAATTCACATCAAATTTAATTGGTGGGACGAAAAAAATTCGACAATTTCTAAATGTAATATTAATCCCATATCCAAACTTTTTTTCATTTCTGTATTTTAATTATCGTCATTATCATTACAACAAATTGTGGCTTAATCCCATCAAAAATATCATTGTCAACATAAAAATGTTAAATAATCAATAAAATGATATTAAAATTCTTATATATACATACAACACCGTTATTCGGTGGCAATGCCCTTCCGATAGGGATCTATTGAGGAGTATCACCAAGCCGCAAGCCCTTATCCCTTGCCGTACCGCTTCTCCATAGGCCAATCAGACACCTAGTTTATTCGACAGCTTATTAAAGTTCTTACTTATTAAAAAAAAAGGCCCGATTTTCATTGAAAAGTCCCGGATTTCAGGTACTTTTTTCAGCGTTGTCCCGAATTCGACTGAATTGGAGTTGGTCACACTAATTATGGCCCTACCGTATGGTCAGGCACTTTAAAATCCGCCTAACCTAAAGAACAGAACAGAATGGTATGCGTCTCTATTCTTTACGCTAAGCACAGCGCTAACTGTGGTTTGTCTAGCCCTAGTGGACGAGAATTTCCGGGAACTTTTTGGGGCTAGGTTAGGCTACATTTGTTTGAGCCTTCGGCAATGGTTGTCCCGAGCTGCATCTCGGGATAGCCAATTGTTTATTTTAGGATCCTGACTACAAATACTGAAAAAACTAGAAGTGCGAATTTTGTCATGAAATTTGGTACATGGAGTTAGAATAATATTTGGAACAACTTTTCCAAATAACTTTTTCCGATATCTCTAACGCAAAGCAAAATATCGAAAATTTGCCCTGTTTGTAGATTCGCAGTAGATAGCGTTTAAAATTTTAATTTGAGTTGACTATGACTATCTTAAAAAATGTGAACCATCATTCTTGCTTGACTGCAAAATTTTAAATCTGTATTTATTTTGATAGCCGCAATATAGGGGTGTCTTCATCTTAAATGCGACAAACTGTGTAAATAGGTATACGAGTGTATAATAATATGTAGAGTATATTAGAGTATGGAGTATATACAGTGAGCACGTAAAGGTTGGAATAAATTCATTTTCTCGAGAATGAACAATTTTGGAAAAAAATCCCGAAACAAATCAATTTTTATTTTTAAATTACGACTTTTTGGCATACATATCATACTAGTTACGTCATCCATCTGGGCGTGATGACGCCATCGATGATTTTTTTAAATGGGAATAGGGGTCGTGTGATAGCTCATTTGAAAGGTAATTTAATTCTCTATTCAGTAATATAAACATTTACATAATTATTTATACAGGGTGTCCAAGAAAACATTTTTTTAATTTAATTTATTGACATAAAAAGAAGAATGCATGTAATTTATTTAATCCAAAATACATTTTACTGCACTCAGAAAACAGAAGAAACGTTTATTTGAAAAATGTTCATTGCTTTTCGCTTAAACTAAATGTTCAAACTGTCCAGAGGAAGGTGGGTGGCGCGGCTTTGATATTGAATTTAAGCAAAAAACAATATTTATTTGTCAAATAAACATTATTTCCTGGTTTCTGATAGCAGTAAAATGTATTGTGAGTTAAATAAATTACACACATTCTTCCTTTTATGTCAATAAATTTAATTCAAAAAAAATTTTTTTTGGACACTATAAATAAATATTTTAATGTGCATATTACTGAATAGAGAATTAAATTACCTTTCAAATGAGCTATCACACGACCCCTATTCTCATTTAAAACATTTTAAGATGACGTCATCACGCCCAGATGGGTGACGTCACTAGTATGATACATATTATGCCAAAAAGTCGCAATTTAAAACTAAAAATTGACATGTTTTGGGATTTTTTTCCAAAATCGTCCATTCTCAAGAAAATGAATTTATTCCAACCTTTACGTGCTCACTGTATAAAGGTATATGTGTCGCCTACCCGCATACTGAGGTCACGAGCCGCCACTGTAAATGTTGCAGATAAAATTGATAGAGGAACATTACAAAGTACCCAAGATTTGTACAATGAGATACATAGGTAAACTTGAACACCTTGCAACTATAGAAGTCTATACAACTCTACAACTTCTTGCAGCAAGAAAGAAGTTACAGCTTTTCTGTGCAATTTTCGTATGACACGATGCAATTTCTATTGCTGCAAGAAATTGTGCAATTAGTTGCATCTTGTAAAGCGGCTATTATAAAAGAGGAAAAACCTTTTTAAAACACAACACATTCCAGAAGAATGGAAGATTTCGTTAATACTACAGGCATACTAGAGGCATATAGCCCAATAAATGACCGTTTTGGAGTGTAATTTCCAGGGGCAACTCCCAATTGCATGAAAGTTTGGATTTAGGTTATACTTACCCTCCAATTCAAAGTTGAATTTGTGCCGTTGGTTGCTTTTACTTGGGGGGTGACATTTACCCCTTCTCGAGGGGTGAAAAACGAGTGTTTAAAATAAGGCCGGAAATGGATAAATTGACTTATTTTAAGCACCTTTTGTTCTATAAAGTTTTTTACGTAAGTCAATACTTGTCAATGTTGATTTTTCGACAAAAAAACTACGTTTTCAGACCGTTTTCCCAAATAACTCAAAAAGTAGATATTTTATCGAAATAAATATTTTTATCAAAAGTGTAGCCTATAAAAAAACGAAAAAAATGGTGTACCAGGAAAGTCTACAAATTGAGCAAAAGCATAGTAGCTCATGAAAAATACGTTCTTATTCGTCTAATTCCAAATCGAATAATTCAACGCGAAATTACCGAAGAAAGAAGCGTTTTTCGGGAAAACCTTATTAACATTTTTAAAGTATCAAAAAAAAGCGTATTATTTGTTTTTTACAAAAGTTTACAGCATCAAAAATAAGCGGGTTACACTGAAAAAAGTTGGACCCTTTTTTTGGTAAAAAAATCGTGAAAACCTCCCTATTTAGCACCCTAAATGAAATTAATCGTTTGGATTTACCATCTATTTTAATTGCATGTGTATTGTTTATATGATCTGTAAGTTTGATTGGTTTGAAGTGCTTATTTTTGAAAACATTTGGTTTTATAGTAAAAAAAAAAAAATTCTGAAAATTTTTGAAAAATTTCATTTTTTCAAAATAACTTAAAAAGTATTAGTGATAAGAAAAATCTTAAAGATTAAAAAAATGTAGGTTTTTCTATTATAAATATGCTAGTTTCATGTTGTTTCTCTGTTAGACAAAAATTGGTTAAGATATGGCTGTTCAAAATTTGCATACACTCGTGATTAGTGACCCATTCAAGCTTTCTCAATTATAACCCTTTCAAAAATAAACACTTTAAACCGGTGAGACTGACAGATCATATAAAAAATAGATAGGTAAGTCAATTGTTTGTAAAGCGGTAGCGATTAATTTCATTTCAAACACGACGAGATTTTCATGATTTTTTTCAAAAAAAAAAAGAGAGGGTTAACTTTATTTTGAGCGTAATTCGCTTATTTTTGATGCTAAACCTTTTGTTAACAATTAAAACAAAGCTATTTATAAACACTTTAAAAAAGTTTAAATGGGTTTTTCCCGAAAAGTGCTTAATTTTTCGGTGATTTAACCTTGAAATATTCGATTTGGAATTAGACGAATAAGAACGTATTTTTCATGAGCTACAACTTTGTTTTTATTTGATTGATAGACTTTACTGATACACCATTTTTTTGGGTTTTTTATAAGCTACACTTTTGCCAAGGATATTTTTTTTTGATAAATATTTACTTTTTGAGTTATTTGCGAAAAACTGTCTGAAAACGTAGTTTTTTTGTCGAAAAATCAACATTTTCAATGGCAAATAACTCGAAAAGTATTGACTTAGGTAAAAAACTCTATAGAACAAAAGTTACTTAAAATCAGTCAATTTATCCATTTACGGTCTTATCTTGAACGAATGTTTTTCACCCCCGAGAAGGGGTGACTGTCACTCCCCAAGTAAAGGCAACCAACGAAACAATTTCAACTTTGAAGTGGAGGGTAAGTAGAACCTAAATCCAAATTTTCATGCAATTCGGATTTGCCCCTGAAAATTACACGGTATCGCCGAATTTCCCGTTCATTTACTGGGATAATAATGCCCTTGTGCTCGGCGATGAAACTGTGCGAACAAATATTACAACAAAAGCTGACAAAGATAATAATCAATAAAATATTAGCAGAATCTCAAAGTGGCTTTAGAAAAGGAAGAAGTGTGCAAAATCACATCTTCACTATTAAACAGATCATTGAGAAAACAAAACTCAGAAGAGGAAAAGCATATTTTGCGTTTATCGACTTACAAAAAGCGTTTGATCTTATTCCTCGGCCAAAAGTATGGTCGCTTCTGGAACAAAGAGGAATAACAGCAAAACTAAGGAAGAATATCGAATGTCTATATAAAAATACGACGAATTGTGTTATGTTATAACTAGAAACCTCAAGTCAGAAAATTTTATAACAAAAGATGGTCTAAGACAGGGAGGTGGACTAAGTCCAACATCGTTTACGTTGTTTATGGACGAAATAATTAAAAAATGTAGTCAGAGAACAAAACACCTATTTGTAGGATACAAAAATTTGCAACCGATCGAAATATCAGAATGTGCTTTTGCAGATGACATCGTTGTTATAATGGCAACAAAAGAAAAGGACCTACAGAAAAACTTACAAACGTGGAATGAAATATTAGAGTAAAATGGCATGAAAGTAAACGTAACAAAAACAAAAGTAATGGTAGTAGCAGAAACTAAAGAAAACGTGAGTATTCAGATCAATGGTATACATATACAACAAGTTGAATGCTTCGAATACCTGGGTGTAAAAATTGAAGATTCAGGGCATCAAGGTTTAGAAATCGATATAACATATAGAGAAAGCAATAAATTCATATTATGAAATGAACAAAACTTTTATAGGAAAAAAGGAAATAGCGCAAAGTACAAAAATAAAAGTATTTAAGGCAATATATAGACCCATACTCACCTTCGGTTGCGAATCGTGGACATTAACAGAGAGGCAGAAGAGCAGAATACAAGCGACGGAGTACCTAAGAAGAGCGAGAGGAGTCACAAGACTTGACAGGGTAAGAAGTGAGTAGATAAGAGAGGATCTGGAGGTGGAATCAATCTAAGAATTCATAGAAAAAAGACAAATCAGCTGGTGGGGACATTTACAAACACTAGACGATAGAAGACCGGTAAAAATGATTTGGGAAGCAAGAGCAAATATCAACAGGAAGAGAGGAAGACCAAGAGAAACATGGGATCAAGCTAGATCAAGGAAAAGTTCTACAAAAGAGAGGCCAATCCTGGAAAGAAGCAAAAGTCTTGGCACAAAATAGAAGTCAGTGGCGTAAATTTGTACACAATATCTAAGTTATTATTGAAATCCCGACACCAATATGGTAGAAAGGAATTTGATTATATATACAGGGTAAAAAGATTGGTCATAAATTATACCACAGATTCTGAGTTCAAAAATAGGTTGATTAAACCTCACTTACGTATATACAATAGTGCACACAAAAAAAGCTACAGCCCTTTTAAGTTAAAATCGATTTTTTTTCATGGATCGAAAACTCTCAGAGATTTTTTATTGAAAATGGACATATAGGATTTTTATGGCAGCAACATCTTAAAAAAAAATTAAAGTGAAATTTGGCACCCCATAAAAATTTTATGGGGGCTTTGTTCCCTTAAACCCACTAAACTTTTGGGTACGTTCCAATTAAATTATTATTGCGGCACCATTAGTTAAACACAATGTTTTTAAAACCTGTTTGCCTCTTAGTACTTTTTCAATAAACCAGTGTTTATCGAGATATTTTTAATATTTGTCGAATCCACCACATATTTGTATATGGTTAAGTACGGTTATAGAGACCTGTTAATAATCTGAAAATTTATTTATAATTTACATTTTTAGGTATATTTTGAAAAAGAAGCTACATCCTACATCTAGATAAAAGGTGACTTATGAAAAAAAGACTAAGAGGCAAAAGTTTTAAAAACACTGTGTTTAACTGACGGTACCACAATAATAGAATAATTAAAACGCACACAAAAATTTTGGGGGTTTAAAGGAACAAAACCCCCATAAAATTTTTACGTAAATGTATTGAAAAACAAGCCGCATCTCGATAAATTTTTTATGGGGTGGACAAATTTTACTATAATTTTGTTTTAAGATGTTCCTACCATAAGAATGATACATGTCCATTTTCAATAAAAAATCTCTAAAAAATAGTTTTCGATATATTGAAAAAAATCGATTATCATTTTGTAACTTCAAAGGGCTGTAACTTTTTTTATGAGCACATTTGTACTAAGGTAAGTTAGGTTCAATCGAACTCTTTTTGACCCCAGAATGCGTGGTATAATTTATGACCAATCTTTCAGGTACACCCTGTATATAAATAAAAATGCACTTACTTTGTAAGACTGTTGCATTCGCCATTTTAGATAGGTAATATTCACATACACTAAAAATGCACTTATTAAACTTTATATAAAAAGTGGTTTACTGTAGGTACAGTACTATACACGTAGATATTATATTATATTCGTACAATGCTTGGCAGCTTGACAACGCAAACAAAATAATTTCTAATGGTTCTATCCCATGGTCCATCCCCACTGTACCATTAATAAATCGGGCCACTCAGCAAAATTAAAATAACCAATAATACTTAACCGACTTTTCCCAGAAACACACTTATCTAAACAAAATATTATATACAATTGCTGAGTCGAATTTTGTTAAAGTATATGTCTATATTATCATCCGAATAATTGAATGTCTTAATTTTCACGGTTTTGAAATACGGGGTGTGTATAAAACAGAAAACTGGAATTAATGCAATATTATTCAAATGGCTCGAACACTAGGTATGGAAATATGTAAATTATTTTTGAAATATTTTGTTGATATCATTCGATTAGAAATTAAAACAAAATTTTTTTGAATTCCCTCTTGTCTTCTTCGCTTCAGCATCCATCGGACTTGCAAATTTTAGAAGCCATGGAGGTGTTACAGTAGACTCCCGTAAGTTCGGCCACCTCGGGACCGGACCTTAGGCCGAATACAACACAGAGGAATACTCTGACATGAAAAGATAGACCGTTACAAAAATACTATAAAACAATACTTACAGAACTTTAGGCCTAATAAAATTTAAAAATATTATTGCACATTGGTGGTTTGGCTTCTTAAACAGTTAAAAAAGTCAGTAATTTTTTTCTGAATTTTCTTTTTTAATGATTTTTGATGTGCAAAGTCACGCCACTTTTTAATAATCATTACATTGATGGTAGTTGCTTCTTTTTGCTTTTCGACGTAGGTAGCTGCCAGTTGCAGATCTGCTTTGCCTTCAGCGTGGCTCATTTTATTTTCTTCATCTTCCTCTTCACTCTCAGAAGCATATTTGTCGTTATCCTTCTCATTTTCTTGGCGAATGACACACTCTGTGATTTCGGTGTCGTTTAAAACCTCGTTGTGTAGCTCCGTTTCAAAGTTAATTCACTCCAAAACATCTTCTTCAACAATGGGACCACAGTTCGGTAGTTGCTGAAGGTCGTGCAATAAAGCTGCATTGCCATCAGGTTCGTTAACAAGAATGTTGTTTGGCTCATCTGCTGATGCGTTTGCTTGGTCAATGTTATCTTCTATATTTGGCCAAAGTTTTTTCCAAGACTTTACAAACGTCGACGGTGGTATTTCGTTGTATGCCTTGGCCGACATGTACACAACATCCTTTTAAGAGGTCTAAGTTGTCATCAGCCTCCAGTTTCGAAAGAACTTCAGAAAGCAGTTTTCGGCGATACTTTTTCTTGAAGCACTCAATGACCCCTTGGTGAATTGGCTGTTGAAGATTGGTTACATTGGGTGGAAGGAACATCAGTTTAATTTCTTTTTAAAGACACCTGAAGACCTTCCTGGCGAGTAGGCGCGTTGTCAAGCAGTAGAAGTACTTTGATGGGCAGAGCTCGCTTCTAGGTGGCGCGCGCCAAGTGCGTGACTAATGCTCAGAAAGCCGGCCGGACTAAGCAGAGACCGAACTAACCGAGGTCGAACTTACGGGAGTCTACTGTACCAAGAAAATGGACCAATAAGTTTTCAATTTAAAAATCTTTTGGTAATGTTTTAATATTAGTAAATATTAATAATATTGCCATTAGGATTGAAAACTACTTCATCTTTCAATTGCCAGATGACGCTAGTCACCTAGTCCATTCACGTCAGTTGCGGTGTGGGGGATAAACTCTCGGCAGTCTCGGTGTTGATCATTTAAAGTATGGAGTAACAGGCCTGCGTTCTCTCCGATGAGACTCCAACAAGAGTCGAAAATCGTCGATTCAGAGGGCTGGACTGCGCTCCGTATTTTAACTGAAAAATAAGATTGTTTTGCCTTCGCATTGAAACTGAATAAAAATGGAATTTTTATTTTATTTTTATATTGGTTGTTACTTCTTTGAGTAACTAGGTCTATTTTCTGTTGGAATTTACCAGCTGAACAGACGGGGTCGTGAATTGTAAGTTTTTTGAATTCCCTCTTGTTTTCTTTGCTTCAGCATCCATCTGGCTTGCAAATTTTAGAAGCCATGGAAGTGTTACCAAGAAAATGAACCAATAAGTTTTCAATTTAAAAATCTTTTAGTAACTTTTTATATTTTTAAATATTAATAATATTGCTATTAAGATTGAAAACTACTTCATCTTACAAAATTTTTTGTTACATCTAAAATTTTTTGTGAAAAAAACTTAATTGACCGGCCTCAAGAGGCCGCGGTCTCTCGGTGATTGCACCGATTCATTTATATGGCCAGCACGCCACTGTACGTACAAAGAATGCACGAAGACAGAATCCCAAACCCGTGTTGAGCTGGCCCCCCCATTTGCAAAAATCAAAAAGTAAATAGCCCTGATTTATGAGCTATTTATGAGCTCTCATATTCCGCAAACTAAAAATTTTGAGCTCGTTCCACTGGGCAGGAATTTGATACTTTAGTGGGGGGCTGAGTCAGCCCCCCCCCCCCACTACTTACTAATAGGAATACTGAATCGGATTTTGCGGCAGAATTACGAGCTATTTATGAGTTCTTGAAATTATATAGTTTCGATTTTTGAGCTCATCCCCTTCACCCCCAAACAACCCTTTAATTGATTTAACTTAAGAGAAAAATGCTGAGAAAACTTAAAATATATCGTATTGCGGATATAATTCCTATAGCTTATATACTCTAAGAATAAACTATTAAATCACGTGCATTTCGATTATTGAGCTACAACCCCTTCGCAAGAAAACCACCCTATCTTCCCGGCTTAAGAGAAAGTTGTACTTAAAATGCATTAAACTAATTATTTGGCGACAACATGTCATTGAATAATTTATAAGCTTCCAAATTACGCGCATTTAGATCAGTAAATTGCAATTTATTTTGTATAGTGGAGTCACTGAAAGTAAAAATCAACCATTACCTTCAATTTCGGTGAACCTTTATCGATTTTCACGAAAATTGGTCAGTGGTTAGAGGATACGTCAAGAAACAAAGGTGACATAATACTACCTTGTGCCTTTACCCTGAGGGTGCATACCGCCCCTTCTCGGGGGTGAAAATTATTTTATAAAAAATAACTGCACAAATCAATAAAAGAACAAATTAAAAGTAAAATTTATTATATAAAGTTAATAAAATAAGTCAATAGTTTTTAAAATATTAAAGATTAAAGATTTTAATTATTCGTGAAAAAAATGCATGTTATGAAGCGATTTTTCGTAAATCACTGAAAAACTGTAAGTTTTTACAAAAAAGTTAATAGTAGTTTAATTCATATAGCTTATATTCTAAGAATAAACTCTTAAATCACGCGCCTTTCGATTATAGAGCTACAACCCCTTCGCAAGAAAACCATCCCATATTCCCGGCTTAAGAGAGAGTTGTACTTAAAATAATTTAAATTAATTATTTGGCGACTACATATCGTTTAAAAATGTATGAGCTTGCAAAATATACGCATCTCAATTATTGAATTGCCATTTTCTTTCTATAGTGCAGTCACTGAAGGTAAAAATCAACTATGACCTTCGATTTCGGTAAATCTCCATTCATTTTCACGAATTAACAATAACAATTTGGGGTTTTAACCTGGGGTATATGTCACCCCTTCTCGGGGGTGAAAATTACTTTATTAAAAATAACCCCACAAATCGAGAGAGGGACAAATTGTAAGCAGAATTTGTTATATAATGTGATTAAAATAAATCAATACTTTTTGAGTTATTAAAGATCAAATATTTTAATTTTTGTGAAAGAAAATGCATGCTTTAAAGCGATTTTTCATAAATAACTCAAAAACTGTTTGTTTTTACAAAAAAGTGTTCATCACTAAAATTGAAGCTAATAAAAAATATAATAAATTGCTTACTTGAAAAACCCTTTAATGTTAATTTAAAGTTAGTTACTGGTAATTAATAGTACATTGTTTACCGGGTAGGAAAAGCTTAACATTCCTGGACGACTGTGAAGATTGCTAAGTCGAGGCGCAAGCCGAGACTTAGCAACACAGAGTCCAGGAATGTGGCTTTTCCTACGAGGTAAACATACTATTTTTCCGCAAATCGTTTAAAATTCGACAGATATTGATTGATTTAAAAAAAAAACGCGATAATTTTATTCCCAAATAAATGGTGCTTTGAAATTCCTAATAAAATTACTTGGGTTACTATGGAAACGTATTGAGGTTGAATTGTCAAACTTGACGCTTATAAATTTAATTGCTGGTGTTCTCGAAAGTAAAATGATAAGTGATGATGAAATTTCCATTCCTGGGACTCCTCCAGAGCTGGTTGAGGCAGTGAATACTGCTTCATTAGAATTATTGCCAAAGAAATCAAGAGAAAAGTACGAAAATGCATACAGACGTTTTATGGATTATCGCATGAGTAAAAATACGAGTTCTTTCTCAGAAAATGTTGTAATGGCATACTTCCTAGACCTTTGTTTAAAGATGAAATCTTCAACATTATGGGCCAATTATTCAATGCTGAAGTCAACCCTTGCACTTAAACACAATGTAGATATATCTACATACTCAAAACTTCGTTCTTTATTGAAACGGCAAGCTTAAGGTTATAGGGCAAAGAAATCTAAGATTTTAACGAAGGAAGAAATTGAAAAATTTATCCAGGAAGCTCCAGATAAAGAAAATTTAATGATTAAGGTAATTTACAAGGTTTTAATAGCAATGTGTTTTCTATCATTTATGTAGAACACTAACAACTGTACGGAAATATCATTTCCTTACAGTAAGGAAATGACATTTCCTTACAGTAAGGAAGTTCTGACTTTTTCTTCAAGAAATTTTGACAGGAATGTCAAAATTTCCTGGCGATTTGCGGAAAATGTATATTTTTTTCTGTGACTCTTCAAATCTAAGGATTCAAGCTTAAATAACGGGAAAGAGATGCATTTTATAACACTTAGGTACTAAATACTTGTCAAAGTACTTAGAAATACCTATCAAAAAGGAGCTCTAGAAAAAGTTAATAGCATCAAAATCCGCTCACCAATTTTCGTGAAAATGAATGGAGATTTACCGAAATCGAAGGTCATAGTTGATTTTTACCTTCAGTGACTGCACTATAGAAAGAAAATGGCAATTCAATAATTGAGATGCGTATATTTAGCGAGTTCATAAATTATTAAACGATATATAGTCGCCAAATAATTAATTTAAATTATTTTGAGTACAACTCTCTCTTAAGCCGGGAATATGGGATGGCTTTCTTGCGAAGGGGTTGTAGCTTAATAATCGAAAGGCGCGTGATTTAAGAGTTTATTCTTAGAATATAAGCTATACGAATAAAACTACTATTAACTTTTTTGTAAAAACTTACAGTTTTTTAGTGATTTACGAGAAACCGCTTCAAAGCATGCATTTTTTTCACGAATAATTAAAATTTTTGATCTTTAATAACTTAAAAAGTATTGACTTATTTTAATAACTTTATATAATAAATTTTACTTTTAATTCACCGAAAGGTTCACCGAAATTGAAGGTAATCGTTGAGTTTTACTTTCAGTGACTTCACTATACAAAATAAATTACAATTTACTGATTTAAATGCGCGTAATTTGGAACCTTATAAATTATTAAATGATATGTAGTCGCCAAATAATTCATTTAATACATTTCAAGTACAACTTTCTCTTAAGCCGGGAAGATAGGGTGGTTTTCTTGCGAAGGGGTTGTAGCTCAATAATCGAAATACACGTGATTTTATTTATTCTTAGAGTATATACGCTATAGGAATTATATCCGCAATACGATATATTTTAAGTTTTCTCAACATTTTTCTCGTAAGTTAAATCAATTAAAGGGTTGTTTGGGGGTGAAGGGGATGAGCTCAAAAATCGAAACTATATAATTCCAAGAGCTCATAAATAGCTCGTAATTCTGCCGCAAAAACCGATTCAATATTCCTATTTTTAAGTAATTGGCTGAGTCAGCCCCCCCCCCACTAAAGTATCAAATTCCTGCTCAGTGGAACGAGCTCAAAATTTTTAGTTTGCGGAATATGAGAGCTCATAAATAGCTCATAAATCAGAGCTATTTGTTTTTTGATTTTTGTAAGTGGGGGGGGGGCAGCAGAACACGGGTGAATCCCAAAATAAGTAAAAAACTGGAAACTGCAAGGTAGAAGAAGAAGAGGTAGACCGAGGAAAAGTTGGCAGGCAGGAATAAACAAAGCCATGGATGAAAGAAGTCTGCAAGTAGATCAATGTGCGGACAGAGGGGAATGGCGAACGGGTATCGGAAGACGGAGAATGTTGTAAACCGATAATATATATATTTATATAAAACATATTTTCACACGTACATTCGAAAAATAATATAAAAAATAAAAAAAAATACTGCGAAGATATGAATAGGAAAATGTTTTGCATAAAATAGTTTTCTGTTCAAAGGATAGATTATCCTGGATGCAAATACGCATTGTGTGTAAAGGCAACAAAGGAGAGGCGGCATGAAATCGATGAAAAAATAATGATTTTATTGTATTTTCATTTTTTTGGAATTTAAAAATCATAAGAGGCCAAAATAAAGCTTGATATATTTCTGCGTAAATTTAGGGATCCAAAAATAATAAGTCGTAAATTATATTCATATATTTTTTAATGTTGTTCTGAAGCTATTTTCTTGTGGCATTTTTACAATTTTACAATATTCATATACCTAATTGCTGCAAAAAATCGTGAATTGTAAATTAAAACACATACACAACGGCTTCGAATTTAGTGGCCCAAAACTATGACTGCTAAATTAAACAACGATTAAAATCCAAGTGATAAACTACGTAATCACGGCTATTGGGCATATCGTATTGAGCGCAAGAAACAGCGTAAGAGAAAGACATTGTTAGGATTTGGGTGCCATTTACTGAGTCTACCGTTTTGGTTACCTATTATAGTAATTGGCGTTTACTATTTTATCGCAAACCTAAAGTGTAAGGGCGCTGTTTGTTGCACCCACTGACTTCGGTATGTAGGATTCTGGGGTGCGAAAATCTTATATGTATAATATACAGGGTGTCCAGAAACTCTACCGACAAACGAAGACAGGAGATTCCTAAGATAATTTTAGGACAATTTAACCCAATTCACCTAGTCCGAAAATGCTTCCTAAGGAAGATAGAGCTCTTTGAATATGGCGTCATGAAATTAGTTTTTCTTAAATACCTCCAGAACGCTTCTATTTAGAAAAACGAAAATTGGTGTACATATTTACTTTCCAGAAATGAATCGATTCCATCCATTACGAATTTCAAGTACCGGTCATAGGCGTCCTTTTTGGGTAGGGCAACGGCAACGGTTATTTTATCGCCTAACTTTTTTGTCTTTAATTTTTAAGCATTTTTGACTATGAATTATTAAATTGTGAGGTATTTTAGTACTAAAAGGTACTCTTACTTTAAGTCGATAGGATACACCGTTTTCTAGAAAAATCCATTTGAAAATTTTTCGTTCTTTGAATTTCAAAAAAGAAGATTAAAAAAAATTATTTAGAAAGATGAAAACTGGTACATTTATTTATATTCCAGAGATTAATCGATTTCATTAATGGCGAATTTCTAGTTCCGGTCATAGGCGTCCGTTTTGGGTAGGTCAACAGTCATTTTATAGCATAACTTTATTATCTTTAATTTTTAAGTATTTTTGACACTAGATTATTCAATTATGAGATATTCGAGTACTAAAAGTTACTCTTGCTTTAAGTTGGTAAAATACATCGTTTTTTTTATTTTTTTTTTTTCAAATTCCCAAAACCAAAAACTTTCAAATCGATTTTTCTAGAAAACGGTGTGTCCTACCGACTTAAAGTAAGAGTACCTTTTAGTACTAGAATACCTCACAATTTAATAATCCAGTATCAAAAATGCTTAAAAGTTAAAGACAAAAAAGTTATACGATAAAATAGCCGTTGTCCTACCCAAAACGGACGCCTATGACCAGTACTATAAATTCGAAATAGATGGAATCGACTCATTTCTGGAAAGTAAATATGTATACAAATTTTCGTTTTTCTAAATAGAAGCGTTCTATTTTGAAAAACTAATTACATGGCGCCATCTTCAAAGAGCTCTAGCTCCCTTAGGAAGCATTTTCGGACTAGGTGAATTGGGTTGAATTGTCTTAAAATTATCTGAGGAATCTCCTGTCTTCGTTTGTCGGTAGAGTTTCTGGACACCCTGTATATATATTAAGGAGCGCAGAAAACTGCACCTAAATAATGTTAAGCTAACTGTAAGATGTAACTCTTATATTATAACAACATAAACAGCGGGTTTTGATACCTACAAAAGGCGCTCGAAGGTCTTCAAGGGTGCCGGGCGTCGTATCTAAGCTATTAACATAAAACCCTGGGTACCATTTTCGAGGTATGTATGCTGGCCTTTTGTTATCTTATACCTGATACGAGTTGTTTTCTATTGCATCCATTGCTTCGTTCGTTATGTAGGATCCTGGGGTGCAACAATCCTGTATATATAATGTAGTTAGTCGGCGCAGAAAACTGCACCTGTGCACCTGTATATTTTAGGGCAATTGTGGGATGTAATACTCTTATATCGTAACAGAAACGGCGGATATTGATACCTGCGAAAGGCTCCTGAATCGTAAAAATTGTCTTCGAGTGCGCCGCGCGTCACAACTAAGCTATTTGATTATCTGATACCTGATATGGACAAGTAAGTTGTATTTTGTTTTGCCCGCTGGCTTCGTTATGTATAATGTATAATGTAGTTAGGAAAAGGCGCCCAAAGGTTTTCGAGGGCGCCGCGGGTCACATTATTTAAGCTATTAACAAAAAAACCCTGGATGCAATTTTCGAGTTGTGTATGGAGAAAACTACACCTGTATATTTTTATATCAATTGTGGGATGTAACACTCTTATACCGGGTGTCCACTTATATTTTCCCCATTTTAACTGCCTATAACTTCTAAACGGCTCAAGATAGAAATATGCGGTTTTCGCTGAAATGTTTTATTTTAGTAAAAGTTTTGTCTGAATGGACTGAATGTTTTATATCACTTTCAAATACGAAAAGAAAAATGGCGGATTTTTGAAAAAAACGTTGTTGACTTTTTTTTAATGGAACACCCAGTATATTTTTTTGTAAATTTAAAGAAAAGTCATTCACCTATCTAGCGATATAAAGTTTTTCAAAATCGTTTGTCAAATCACTAAGTAATTAATTTTTAAAATGAGAGGTGCAACGTGGATATCACATACCTAAATAACATAACTAAGCAAATTGATATTATAATACGCTCATTTACCAGAACAACGTGATATTTCAAAATATCTGATTTTTGTATTATCCGTTAAATAAATCCGCCGTATTTCATTCTATATACTGCAAAAACATGACATCTTTAAATTAAAAGTAAAGTGTGCTTTGGAGGGACAAAGACAGAATGTTGATGTGACGACTCATCTTGTAGCGTTGTTTCTTTTGGACACCTCGTTATTTTCAATAGTGTGACATATTAGTTGTGATCTGTTTGGCGTAGGGTAAGTGTTCTCTGTTTTCACAAATAACGTGACATCACGACCATACCACCCTGTTATTGCAGAGGTAAGCTACAATCAAATGTTTAATTTTATTTCTAAAATGTAACAAAGGTATTTGACCCGTTAATCTAGAAAAAATTCAGTAACATGTGAAGTAGTCTTACCGAAGGTAATACCACGAGTCCTCTAAATTTTATCGATACATTTTTTTGTTTTCACGAAAACTTCTTTATTTGGTAAAATTACGAAAACAAACCGAATGAAAAAAATCACGAGTCCGAAGGACGAGTGATTTTATCCATTTCGGTTTGTTTGAATGATTTTACCCTAAATAAAGAAGTTTAAGTATTAAAACGAAAAAATTTATCAAGCAAAATTTAGAGGACGAGTGGTATTTGAAAAGATTATTTTGTGAACCAATATGTATTATTAGTAAATACGGGCATCTGTGAAATATTTTTAAGACAACTAGGATCAATGTCTTAAGTAGGTTATAGATTATAGTTATAGGTATGTACGTATTATGTGAAATTTAGGGTACCTTAAGTTTTATCAGGGAAGAGACTGTTTTATCAAGGAAGAGGCTGTTTTATCAGTATTACACTCAATGATTGGCTAGAACGACGCGTGGTGATTGGCTGAAAAAGCAAAAACGTCAGAATTTGACATGTGAAAAATAATCATTGATATCACGTTCTTGTTGTAAAAATATTATTTTTCATAGGTAATATCACAAGAAGAACCAGTGTTCCTGATAAACTGGATATTTTTGTTTTAATTATTTGTTGTTGTGCACTTTTTCCAGAAAAATTATATTATCTCACAGTCTATTATGTCATTATATCACGTTGTACATACTAATAAAAATTCATAATGAGCGTTATTTTTGCAGATGAGATCGCGGACTAACAAAATTCTCAAGTTAGCATTAGAAAATACATAAGAGTGCTGTTGCTGGATCGTCAGGTAGTAATGTTGTTAATATTAAACAATAATTCTGATTTTTAAAATGTTTTTGGTAAATGAGAATTTTATAAATTTTATTATTTGCTATTGATATAAATATTTTGTAAATAATTAATGTCGTTAATTCCAGAAAACATTATCGCTGCGAATCGACAAGTAGCAGCAATTCATTTAGTAGATCATTAAGTAGTTCTACTAAGAATATCTCGTTATTTCACGAAGGTAAGTACTTTATTGGTAAAGTTATAGAACAATCGCAATCAAGATGTACTAAAAATAAACATACCAAGACACGTTAACTGTTACAAGGAGCACTCCCGAGGTCCCGAATGATTTACAATGTATAAACTTTGTCAATTATCATTTGGGATTTACAATGTATATACATTGTAAGTCATGATTCAGGAGTGCTTCTTGTAACAGTTAACGTGACTTGGTTTGTTTACTTCTAGTGCATCTTGATTGTGAATATAGTATAGTTTGTTATTAGTTTTTTTATATTGCATAACAATATGAATTAAGTAGATTTTTGTTACTGTTTCCACTGGTCTACATATTTTTTTTTATTTTGTAGATAGTGATGATTCTGTCAATGATCCGAAATCCGAATTATGGACTAGAAGAGCCAGAACCTAAGACTGAAAGTAAGATGATATTGAAAACTGCTGTGACAACATTATATATTCGACAAAGTACACAAAAATTCCTCCTTCTACATCGATTACTATTGACACTTCATACATACAAAGATACTTACGAAGATAAAACGTTACAGGACAACTTAAAAAATGTACATTCAACTAATGTAGAGAAAAGTGTAGCTACTACGCGGCATGAGTCGAGAGAAATCTATGAAACAGTAACGAAAAAGGAAAATATGATAATAAAACAGAAAAGTGAATGGAAGAAAAATGTGAAAATATTAAGAAATAGTGGAAAAGGATACCAATTCTCAAAATCCAGTAAAATTTTTCTGGAACGCTCTTTAAAGCCACCTGCACAAAGATACCTGCACATTCAAATGTCAAGTAAATCACAGAGAGTCAGCGGCAACAACTTTTAGCACAATACTGGGCTCTGGGGGACATTGAAAAACAATAATTATTGTCCATTCTTAGCAAACAACGTCGAAACAGTTGTCCCAAAATATCGTTATGTCAAAGTTGGCTCTCATGGATGTGTTGTTCCAAAGCGTAAAAATAATAATGCCTATTTTTAACTGTATCTGGTGTGAAAACCAGAGTATGCAAAACCTTTTTTAAAAACACATTCAGTATTAACAACCGTCCAATAGAAACAGCTTTAGAAAAAAAGAATAAAAATACTAATATTTCTTCGATGAAGGTTTTTGCCGTGGAAATCATAGAAGTTCGATGAAAACATGAAGAATGGAGTTGGAGAGTTCTAAAAGCAATACCGAAAGTTGATTTAATTACTTAATACTCATAATACTTACTATGATCTACTTAATTGTTCATTTACAGCAATATTTTACTTGTGGTGTTCAAAAAATATTCATGAATGATTGTTATCACAATTTATTTTAAAATATTTTATAACTTTCAATAAACTTATGAATAAGGACCATGTGTTTTATTTATTTTAGTTACCTAAAACCAGAAAATTTTATCATCTACAATGTTGCAAATTAATTTATTGCATTACTTTCTTTCTATATTTTCCGAAAGAATGTGATATATATGTTAATTTTTTTTTGCATGTCTAAATTCTATAAGTATATTGATAAAATCTGGGTAAAATGATTAATTTTATTCAAAGCTAATAGTTAATCTAGTTAATCTATACTCCAATTACAATTTCAAGCAAATTAATTTAGTCATTACCTACCAGTTTATGATTTTTTGAAACATAAAAAGTGCTCTCCTGTAAAATTGTACTTTTCGTGATATCACGTTGTTCTGGTAAATGAGCGATATGTTATGTGATTTCCACATTGCATCTCTTATTTTAAAAATTAATTGCTCAGTCATTTCACCACCGATTTTAAAAAAATTTGTATCGTTGGATAGGGAAATGACCGTTTTTCCAAGTTTTTAGGTAAATGAGCATTTTTTATGTCGTTTTTAAATAAAAAATGGCGGATTTTTGGAAAAAAAAAACGTTGTTGACTTTTTTTTATTGAAACACCCAGTATATTTTTTTGTAGCTTGAAAAAACGGTCATTTACCTATCCAGCGATATTAAATTTTTTAAAATCGGTTGTCAAATGACTGAGCAAATAATTTTTAAAATGAAAGATGCAATGTGGAAATCACATAATATAATAACGTGTGATCCAAAATTATTGTCACCATAGGTGGCTCTGAACGACAGAGATAGCTATACAGTGCATATCTACTATTATGCACATCTACTATTATCTACAGCTACAGTGCTTATCTATAGTATTTTTACTACAAAAGCGATATTACCTAGGTCAAAATTTTTGACGTAAGAGAACTGTCAAAACATTAGAATGTGACTTTTCATTATTGCCATGTTTATTATAAACATGGCAATAATGAAAAGTCACATTCTAATGTTTTGACAGTTCTTTTACGTCAAAAATTTTGACCTACGTAATATCGCTTTTGTAGTAAAAATACTATACTACTATCTACTATTATAATTCAGATATACTTTCCAATTTACGTCAACTTTGACAGATACTTGTCAGTGTACGTACGTCAACTTAAAAAACAATACAATTGCACATAAAAAGTAGCATAGGAAGCAAAATTTTAACTTTGTACGAATTAAAAGGTCTTGAGATTGGGAATCTATTCAACGTGTTTTCAATATTTATTCTTTGTTTGGAAAAGTGATCATAACAACACTGAATATAGCCGCAGTTGGTCGTGGTGTCACACTTCGGCGGTCTTTCAGATTAAAACAAGACATACGTAACTTTTTGCATGGATAGCTTTGATCCCAATAATTGTGGATCGCTCTTTATGATTTTGCTTAGTTATGTTATTTAGGTATGTGATATCCACGTTGCACCGCTCATTTTAAAAATTAATTACTCAGTGATTTGACAACCGATTTTGAAAAACTTTATATCGCTGGATAGGTGAATGACCTTTCTTTCAATTTACAAAAAAGTATAATGGGTGTTCCATTAAAAAAAGTCAACAACGTTTTTTTCAAAAATCCGCCATTTTTCTTTTCGTATTTGAAAGCGATATAAAAAATTCAATCAATTCAGACAACACTTTTACTAGAATAAAACATTTCATCGAAAACCGCATATTTCTATCTTAAGCCGTTTAGAAGTTATAGGCAGTTAAAATGGGGGAAAATATAAGTGGACACCCGGTATTACAACAGAAACGGCGGATATTGATACCTACGAAAGGCGCCCGAAGGTCTTCGAGGGCGCCTCGCAGACACGTGTAAATGCGTATACGTAACGTGTAATGAAACGCGAATTCTGCGTTTGGACGGCACTGCGAGCATTACATGTACCATTCGCGCTGGAGCTCGCCGGGACGCGTATTTACGTTTCCGTGTTCATTTCAAGACCGGATAGTTTTGAAATCGGCACTTAAACGGCGGAGCATATCTGCTTTCAAACACGTGTGCATTTCAAGACGTTTAATTTTTAAATGCGCACTGGTTTGTAAAAGAACTTCGCGCCTAAAATTATCACAAATACAAAGTTACCTTCTTTTTTTCTTTATATTTTTTCAAAAACTCAAAGTAGTGCCAAAATATCCTGTCAAAATAAACTACATATTACGATACGTATACATTTTGTAGTAATGCACAACAATACAGGTACTAAAAGTGTTATGTATATTAAAAACATATTTTAGTTACAGCTAAACAATTATTGTTCAGCAAACATATTTTTAGCTATTTTTAAAGCTATTTTTAAGGAAGCAATATCAGAGGAAGAACAGGGTATATTATCAATAAACGGAAAATTCTTGAAAAACATAAGATTCGCAGACTACACCGCCATTTTTGCAGACAGTTTAGAAGCACTGCAACGAGTAGTACCTAAATAGATTACATCAAGTCAGTATAAAATATGGACTATGAATGAACGTTAAGAAAACCAAGTTCATGATTAATTCTAAGCAACATACAATAGGAAGGCTAGATATCGAGGGAAAACAAGTAGAAAGAGTGAATAACTACAAATATCTGGGAACCTGGGTAACAGAAAACAACGACCAAGGTAGAAAAATCAGGACACGAATCGAAATTGCAAGAAAAGCCATTATGGCAAAAATGTCATTATTTATACAGGGTGGCCAAAAAAATATTTTTTGAATTAAATTAATTGACGAAAAATTAAGGTTATACAGTGTGTCCAGAAACTCTACCGACAAACGAAGACAAGAGATTCTTCAGATAATTTAACCCAATTCACTTAGTCCGAAAATGCTTCCTAAGGGAGCTAGAGCTCTTTGAAGATGGCGTCTTGTAATTAGTTTTTCTTAAATACCTCCAGAACGCTTCTATTTAGAAAAACAAAAATTGGTACGCGTATTTATCTTCAAGATATAAATCTAATCCATCTATTGCAAATTTCTAGTACCGATCATAGGCGTCCGTTTTGGGTAGGGCAACGGTTATTTTATCGCATAACTTTTTTATCTTTAACTTTTATGCATTTCTGACACTAGATTATTAAATTGTGAAGTATTCTAGTACCAACAAGGTACTCTTGTTTTAAATCGGTAGGACACACAATTTTCTAGAAAAATCGATTTAAAAATTTTTCGCTTTTTGAATAAAAAAAAAAACAATTTAAAAAAAAACTGTTTAGAAAGATGAAAACTGGTACATTTATTTATATTCCAGAAATAAATTGATTTCATTAATTGCAAATTTCTAGTACTGGTCAGAGGCGTCCGTATTGGGTAGGTCAACAGTTATTTTATAGCATAACTTTTTGTCTTGGATTTTTGAGCATTTTTAACACTAGATTATTAAATTATGAGGTATTCGAGTACTAAAAGTTACTCTTACTTTATGTTGGTAAAATACTTCGTTTTTTGTTGAAAAGTTCTTTCAATTTTTTTTCAAATTCCAAAAACGAAAAACTTTCAAATTGATTTTTCTGGAAAACGGTGTGTTTTACCGATTTAATGCCTCAGCGATAGAATACCTCACAATTTAATAATCCGGTGTCAAAAATGCATAAAAGTTAAGGACAAAAAAGTTATGCCACAAAATACCCGTTGCTCTACCCAAAACGGACGCCTATGAGTGGTACTAGAAATTAGCAATGGATGGAATCGATTCACCTCTGAAAAGTAAATATGCATACCAATTTTCGTTTTTCTAAATAGAAGCGTTCTGGAGATATTTAAAAAAAAAACTAATTTTATGACGCCATCTTCAAAGAGCTATAGCTCCATTAAGAAGCATTTTCGGACTAGGTGAATTGGGTTAAATTGTTTTAAAATTATCTGAGGAATCTCCTGTCTTCGTTTGTCGGTAGAGTTTCTGGACACCCTGTATACAATTTATTTAACTCAAAATACTTTCTATCGCTGTCAGAAAATAGAAAAAAAAATGTTTATTTGAAAAATAAACATTGCTTTTCGCTTAAATTTAATGTTAAAACTGCAAAGAGGTAGGTGGGACACTGTTTGTGATTTAATTAAACGAAAAGAAATGTTTATTTTTGAAATAAACATTTTTTTCTATTTACTGACAGCAGTATGTATTTTGAGTTAAATAAATTACAAACATTCTTCTTTTTGTGTCAATAAATTTAATTCAAATGTTTTTTCATCACCCTCTATAAATAATGATATTATTGTTTATATTACTGAATAGAGAATTGAACGCCCTTTCAACTGATGTGCCACACGACCCCTATTCCAATTTAAAAAAATCATCGATTACGTCATTACGCACAGATGGATGACGTCACTAGTATGAAATGTATGCCAAAAAATTGTAATTTAAAAACAAAACTCGACCTGTTTCGAGATTTTTCCTCAAAGTCGTCCATTTTAGAGAAAATTAATTTATTCCATAATTTAGATCCTATCTGTCTGTATAGCATATACATCGTATGTACTACTATCATTATTATAATATATTATAATATATTATGTATATTATTATATTTAGTACATTTATTTCTACTAGCCACCAATGATCGGTTATTAGAATATCAAAGATATAATATTATTTTTGATTGGCACGAAGGCTATAAAATAGTATTGCTACCTGGGAACTATTATAATATATAAATGAGCAGGGGAGCAATGCAGGAAATAAAGTGCCGCATAGGAAAGGCAAGAACGGGGTTTAGCGAAATGAGCTCCAACTTCAAAAGCCACAACATACAAAATACAAAATATATACAGCCCTAAATACAAAAATGAGACATGTTGATGCTAAATTACAAGTAATCTTTTACGTTACGCATTACATTACACGTGTCTGGACCCGGCTTTACACGTGTCTGGACCCGGCTTTTACACGTGTCTGGACCCGGCTTTTAGAGTTTTTTGACTATTTAGTAAACAAAATAATTTTTTGTATGTCATCGACAATTTGTCCTTTAAAAGGCCATGGGTACATAATTCGCAAATATTGTACGGCTATCGCTACTTTTTCTGTCTTTACACGGCAAATTACGTGTAGTAAAATTCACACTGGTATGGATATGTAAACATTACTAGAATGTCATTCTACTTGACAATGTCTTGATTAACTTAAAGAGATGGATTTTGAATGTTCTTGGATAACTGTTATTTGTATAATAGTCTAGTAAAATAAAATTACACTACATGTAAATCAAAATGTAAATTCGTACAGGTTAAAACAAATTTTATATCAAAGTTTAGGTGGGTACAAAAGGTATTGTCAATAAAGTATCCAAATCATACAAGGGGATCATTGTTGAAATAATTAAAAAGGGGTCATTTTTGCAAAAAAATTACTTTTTTAACGGCTGAGGTCATTCAGTTACTAATGAAGGTTTATAGGAGTGTTTTCTGCAAAGCTGAAGGATAAATCTTTCACATAAGACTTACTAAATTAAATTTGACCCCTGTTTATTTAAATAATTATACATAAAACTTTAAAAACAAATTTGCATAAAAATATTTTTAGCGTTTTAAATAAGCACTATAAAATATCTTATTTTACAGGAAAAATTGCGCTATATTATCAGTATTAATTAAAAAAAATGGTCCAAAAATATTTAATATTTTTTGAGATACTGAATTTGTTTATTAAATGTTACTCTATTTTCAATTGCAAAAACGCGGTTGTTGCCAAATAAATATTCACCTGTATTAAATCTTATTATTTTTATTTTTATGTATGTTTTCGATAAATGTATGGATAAATTCAAATTTCAATTAAACTTTCCTTTTAAATGGCATTTGAAAATTATTCAAATTTGTTTATAATTTGTTTTTTTTAATAACGTCCCGGAGATTAAATATTTTGAAATGCCGTTTCTATCATTGCGTTTCTGGGAATTTTTCACAAATTAACAAATTTTTTTGTCTTTTTTTCCTCTTCTTTTTTTTCTTGGAGTTATATTACTACGGGCCCTTTTAGGGTTAAGTTTCATTAAGAATGTCGAATCTCTAAGTTGTAGATTCTAGACTTAAAAATATTAAGATTTAACTAAAATCACTTAAATAAAATGTGGCTACTTACTGAGTTACAGGGTGTTTTATTTAAAAATTTAAAAATTATTTTTACCAAGTACTTTCAAACTATTTGACGTATCCTTATCATACTTTGCAGAAAGTGTGGGTACCATACAGTCTACTAAACTGCGATAAATAAAAGTTTCTAGCTACTACCAGAGGCGTACGACAGGGGGTAGTTAATGGTTGACCCTTCCCAAATTCTACGCCACTGAGGGAATTACTATTTTAGCGAAATTTTGCGATTCTCCAACACTTTCTATGTAAATAATATACTCTTTACTGGTAACGATTAAGTCATTAGTTTTCGAGATATTGGACGTTAAAAATGAAACGGCATATTTATTTTGATTCATTCATTCATTCATTTTAAACTTCCAATATCTCTCAAACTGATGACTTTATCAATACCAATAAAGTTATTTACATATAAAGTATTGGAGAATCGAAAAATTTCGCTAAAAGAGTAATTCACTCAGTGGCGTAGAATTTGGGAAGGGTCAATCATTCACTATCCCCTGTCGCACGCCTCTGGCACTAGCTAGAAACGTTTATTAATCACAATTTAGTAGGGTGTATAATAGCCAGACTTTCTGCCAAGTATGATAAGGATATGTCAAATAGTTTTAAAGTACTTGGTAACAATAATTTTTAAATTTTTAAATAAAACACCCTGTAACTCAGTAAGTAGCCACATTTTATTCATGAGATTTTAGTTATATCTTAATATTTTTAGGTCTAGAATCTACAACTCAGAGATTCGACATTCTTAATAAAATTTAACCCTAAAAGGACCCGAAGTAATATAACTCCAAGAAAAAAAAAGAAGAAGGAAAAACGACAAAAAATTTTCTTAATTAGTAAAAAATTCCCAGGAACCCAATTATCGAAACGACATTTCAAAATACTTAGTCCCCGCGACGTTATTAAAAAAAAAGTTATAAACAAATTTGAATAATTTTCAAATGCCATTTTAGGGGGAAGTTTAATTGAAATTTGAATTTATCAATACATTTATCGAAAATATACATAAAAATGAAAATAATGAGATCTTAAGCAGGGAATATTTCTTTGGCAACAACCGCGTTTTTGCAATTGAAAATATAGTAACATTTAATAAACAAATTCAATATGTATCTCAAAAAATATTCAATATTTTTTGACCATTTTTTTTTTAATTAATACTGGTAACATAGCGCAACTTAGTCTGTAAAATAGAATATTTTATAGTGCTTATTTAAAACGCTAAAAATATTTTTTTGCAAATTTCTTTTTAAAGTTTTATATACAATTATTTAAATAAATAGGGGATCAAATTTAAATTAGTAAGTCTTATCTGAAATATTTACCCTTCAACTTTGCAGAAAAAAATCCCATAGACCTTCATTAATAAGTTAATTACCTCAGCAGTTAAAAATTTAATTTTTTTGCAAAAATGACCCCTTTTTAATTATTTAAACAATGATCCCCTTGTATGATTTGGATACTTTCTTGAAAATATCTTTTGTACCCACCTAAACTTTGATATAAAATTTGTTTCAACCTGTACGAATTTACATTTTGACTTTTTTTATTTTATTAGGCTATAATTGCAAATTATTAATTCAGTTAATAAATGTGATTATTTATTAATGATTTTAACTTCCAATCGTATAGTAAGATATTTGATCACGTGTTTAATTCTGTCCAATCAGATTAAAATTATACTGAGAATTATCTACTGTAGAAAATTCCCGATAGAATTTTTTATGTAGATTGTTTCTGTTTAATAGCAACCAGTTTCCTAGTTTTGACAACTGTCACATTTAAGAAAATGTCCATAACATACGTATTAAAAAATAATCTTACGAATATTACACGACATCGACAGTAAGAGTAAATAAGAAAATAATGCTTCATTTTTACTCAAATTTGTTGTCATTGGGCAATAGCCACTCGAGCCCTGTGGGCTCTCATGTCTATTGGCAGACAACAAATTTTCGAAAAACTGTCGCAATATTTTCAATTTATTCTCACTCTCTTGTGATATTATTATTATACCCGATAATTTTTTCACTAGTTCACGTCTTAAATCAAATATTTATCAAACACACTATAATACATATATCAATAGTATTTAAACAACTCAAAATATTCCCGATGCCATATCAAATATTTAAAATTGTCACTGATTGTCAGTGTCTGACTGACAATATGCCGACAAATATTCTATTCGACTGAGTGCGTTGTAAGACAAAGATACATTTGGAAAATATTACCACGGACATTATGTTCATTTTTTTCGAATCCTGAAAAAACCAATAAATATTTTTGAAAAATTTAAACGCAGAATGAAAGACTAAATTATTACCGAGGGCCGAAAGTCCCTCAGAATTAATAAAAAGTTTATTTTGAATCAAATATTTGGAATTAAAAATCACACTAAATTTTCTCTTAGTTTTTCACCCCTGTGACTTATTAAAATAAACATTATAGAAGTTCTCATGGACTTTCGGCCCTCGCTAATAACGTAATCTTTCATTTTGCGTTTAAATTTTTCAAAAATACTTATTAGTTTTCTCAGGAATCGAAAAAAAAATGAATCCCCATTTGAATAGCATTGCAGCCAAAATTACGTTCACATCGTCTTAACAAGGAACATAATGTCCATTTTCCAATCTATACAGGGTGTCCAGAAACTCTACCGACAAACGAAGACAGGAGATTACTCATATAATTTTAAGACATTTTAACCCAATTCATCTAGTCCGAAAATACTTCCTGGGGGAGCTAGAGCTCTTTGAAGATGGCGTCTTGTAATTAGTTTTTCTTAAATACCTCCAGAACGCTTCTATTTAGAATAACAAAAATTGGTACGCATATTTATCTTCCAGAGATAAATCGATTTCATCCATTGTGAATTTCTAGTACCGGTCATAGCTCTCCGTTTTGGGTAGGGCAACGGTTATTGTATCGCATAACTTTTTTATCTTTAACTTTTAAGCACTTTTGATACTGGATTATTATATTGTGAGATATTCTAGTACTAAAATGAACTCTTGATTTAAGTGGGTAGGACACACCGTTTTCTAGAAAAATAGATTTGAAAATTTTTCGTTTTTTGAATTTGAAAAAAAATTGTAAAATTTTTTCAAAAAGATCGGTGTATTTTACCAACTTATACCAAGAGTAACTTTTAGTACTAGAATACCTCATAATTTAATAATCTAAAGTCACAAATTCTTAAAAATTAAAGACAAAAATGATATGCGATAAAATAACTTTTGACCTGCCCAAAACGGACGCATATGACCGGTACTAGAAATTCGCAATTAATGAAATCGATTCATCTCTGGAATATAAATAAACGTACCCATTTTCGTTTTTCTAACTGGTTTTTTTTTTTAATTTATTTTTTGGAAATTCAAAAAACGAAAAATTTTCCAATCGATTTTTCTAGAAAACGGTGTGTTCTACCGAGTTAAAGCAAGAGTAACTTTTAGTACTAGGATACCTCATAATGTAATAATCCAGTCTCAAAAATACTTAAATGTTAAAGACATAAAAGTTATGCGATAAAATAACAAAACAGACGCCTATGACCGGTACTAGAAGTTCACAATAAATGTAATCGATTTATCTCTGAAAGAAAAATATGCGTACCAATTCTCATTTTTCTAAATAAAAGCATTCTGGAGTTATTTAAGAAAAACTAATTACAAGACGCCATCTTCAAAGAGCTCTACATAGCTCCCTTAGGAAGCATTTTCGGGCTACAAGAATTGAGTTAAAATGTCTTACATTTATCTGAGGAATCTCCTGTCTTCGTTTGTCGGTAGAGTTTCTGGACACCCTGTATATAGTAAATAATTTTAGAAAACATTTGGAACTATATGAAAATGTACTATCCATATACAAACAAGACGTCAAACAAGAAATAAAATTCAACTGAATAATATTCCTGTCCTAAAAATTTAGATGCAAGTGATAATTAAATATTGAGAAAACCCAAGTAATTAGCTATCTACCTGCTTTACCGCGCGGTGTTAAATTTTCTGTAATAAAATTTGACCCTTCGATTACCTCAGGTACAAACACAATTTGGTGTCGAAAGTTCGCCCGCCGATTATGAGTTTTTGAAGCGTGAAATTTTGGAAATCTCATTTTTATACAAAACTGAATATTATGTAATAAAAAAAATGTGCAAGTTTCTTATTAAAATTGTTTATATTAAACAACTGTTCTTGCCCACATAGTGATGACTCTAGAGATATTTGGCAGATTGCTGATCGCTGTCAATTCTTTGAGGTTTCGGCTTTAAGATTTATTAAAAAAATTCAACATATTATCAAAATTGTTATTAAAAAAACCGTTTGAAATATACCTAACTGTTTAGTTATAACAATTAGAATAACTACGTTTTTTATGTCATACGCTGTCATCTAACATTGTAAGCTCACAAGCTGATGAAAAAATACATATTAAGGGGAAGGGCGCAAAATGTCGCCTATCAAAATTTTCAATGTGTTTTAAATGTATGTACCTACTTTAAATCCTGAGAAAACTAATAAAAGTTTTTTGAAAATGTAAACGCAGAATGAAAGATTACTTTATTACCGAGTGCCGAAAGTCCCTTAAAATAAATAAATAGTTTCTTTTGAATGAAATATGTATTTGCAATTAAAAATCACACTAAATGTTTCTTTTATTTTCACCCCCGTAACTTATTAAAATAAACATTATACATTGAAGTTTTCAGAGACTTTCGGCCCTCGGCAATAATGTAATGTTGCATTCTGCGGTTAAATTTTTCAAAAAAAATACTAGTTTTCTCAGGATTCGAAAAAAAATTAATACATTTAAAACACAATGAAAATTTTGACAGGCGACATTTTGCGCTCTTCCCCTTAATATGTATTTTTTCATCAGCTTTTCAGTAAGCTTACAATCTTAGATGCAAGCGTGTGACATAAAAAATGTCAGTTATTCTAATAGTTTATAAGCTAAAAAGTTAGGTATTTTTCAAACGGTTTTTTTAATAACAATTTTAATAAAAAGTTTAATTTTTTAATAGATCCTAAAGGCGAAGCCACAAAGAATTTACTGCGATCTGTCAAATATTTCTAGAATCACTATGTGGGCAAGTACAGTTGTTTGAACAATTACTCTCTAGGAGAAACAAATTAAATATCTTATAAACTATTTAGTGGATCTGGTTGAACTTTAGCACTCTTCAATAGGGCTTTTCATTCAGTCATTTGTTTCGAGCTTCTGTCATATGTCGTATAATCCGTGTATATTAATATTATACAGACCACGAAAACGGCACATGTATTTTGTCCGACAGAACAGACTTAAACTCTCCGAACAGAGATTAAACTCTCATGCAAAAATGAGACTGCGATTTATCACCAAATGGGCGTTTTAAAGAGTGGAACATGTAGAATATGTCAAATGACAGGAATTAGGACTATATGAATTATGAATTATGAATAGCAGTCTGATTTTTGCATGAGAGTTTAATCTCTGTTCGGAGAGTTTAAGTCTGTTCTGTCTGACAAAATAAATGTGCCGTTTTCGTGGTTTGACCGTTCCACAATTAAAACTGCCCCTGTTCCAGTGTTCCCATATATCAAGTTTATCCGACTAGACACCCTTAATTACTATTTGTTATTACCGGCTATTAACAAATTTTCAGCTTGCTATTAATCAACTTTTTTTTCATACGCGGGATCCAGACCTATTAGAGCATTCCACATTGTTTTGATTGCAAGTAATTAGGTATTACAAAGTGAAAGTGAAAAGAAATTTAAACTTTCTTAAACTCAAGTTGGTTTTCCCAGAAATTATAATGTAAGGAAATTAACGACTTTATATTCGGATTTCGGATTCTTTCATAATAAATATTCTTAAATTACATCTATCTTTTTATTTTATTACCTGAGTGAGTTGGTGAGGAAAATACCTGCCGGATTAATATGAACCTTTAAATTTGGTGAGGAAAATACCTGTAGGATTATATGGTTTTACTGATTGGTGAGGAATTTACCTCCGCCCTCTTTGGGTAACCTTGCTGTATGGATGCCGTCATTACTCAAAATTGTTTAAAATTCTACTTTTTGCATTGAAACCAATGCTGAAAATCGTAGCATTCTCCATTCCGAAAGTAGATGAGGGATATCTGATAATAATTCCGTGAAGACGTACAGTTAATTTTGCTTTGATATTTTTTAAATAATTATAAAGAGGGAAAAATAATTTTTTTAACTATAAAATGTTTATTGTGCATTTTAGGAAATCGTGTTTCAAATAAATATTATAGATCTTAAAATGTTCTTTGATTTGCTGGTTTTTAAATTGAAATACATAAACAATTGACCGAGATAATGGCAAAAAACCCTTCCTACAAAAAACTAACTAAAAGATACATGAAATTAACCCAACTTAAGAATATCCGCAACAAAAAAATCATAGCATGTGATCTGTCTTTAAAAAGACAACCAAATGCAACGGTGGCAGTAAAATTGTCGCGTTAGAGACTCCGCAGTAAATCACGAGGTAAACCAGGAAAAACCTCGTGATACTATCTCGACATCGTAAGTATTTGTGTTTACATTTAGTTTACTCTCAAATCTAGTACCAAATTCAGACTTTATTATGTTTAAATTATAAATAATATTAATAATACTAGATATTATATACATAATACTAAAATATAAAATATGTACTAACTCGATATGTTACTGACTTACTAATCGTGGTATTTTCTTTCTATTGACTTCCTCTTTTAGTATGGGTAACCACATCCTACTGCATTCTACCGAGGAATTTGCGACACAATTGGTTTCATTTAGCATAATTAGAGCCTCTTCTTTGATTTTTCTCTTTTTCTATCTGTTTCCTTCAGGACTACACTTGAATCTCTCCACTGAACTCTACGTTCATTATCCAATGCGTGTTGACATATTTGAGATCTATCAAATTCTCTATTTTTAATATAAGACTAATGTTCACTTATTCTAACGTTTAATGGTCTTGATGTTTCACCTAAATAAAATTGTTCGCATTCACAAGGTATTTTATAAATACAATTCTTTGTTCTTTCTTGTTCATTGTTAGGTTTAGTTTTAGAGCTCAATGTGTTTGTTGTTTTGAATGTTGTTGAAATGTTGAATTTATTTCCTATGGTTTTACGTTTCTCGGATAGTCCTTTTATATATGGTATAGATATTTTCCTCGTATTATTTCTTGTGGATGTTATAGAATCCCATTATTATAGATATTATATTGTAGCGGAAGAGAAATCTTGGCCGATCCCCGTATAACAGTAAACACCTCGAGAATGATGTGCTAGGTCTCGCCGGAGAATTCTGGAAGGTACGTCACGTAGGCGGCACAAGCCGATAGCTCGAGATGGGAGTCGATTGTTCCAGAATAACAACTGGGTATAAATACGGGCATATTTTGTGAATAAGTTTAGTGTATAAGATAAATTCGTCTGTAACTTATATAAATAAAGTCGTATATAAATTACGAACCGCTAGTTTTATTGTAATTAGAAGTAATTACACTAATCACGCTACAGTTGGTGTCGGTGTTCGGTTAACTTAGTGCGATATAAATAAGTGAATTACAGAGAGACTTTAAAATACTTTTGAACTTTATTCGTCGGGAATAACCGGAGTGCGTTAATTGTTCGGTATTCGGAAAGACTTTAAAATACTTTTGGACTTTATTCGTCGGGAATAGTTAAAGTGCGTTGATTGTTCGGTATTCGGAAAGACTGTTAAAAGACATTTTGGAAAGTACGTGTGTGCCGACCAAAGATGTTGCTACAAGAACTTACAGTAAAACAGCTCCGTGAACAGCTCGAGGAACGGGATCTGGACAGCAGTGGGCTCAAGATAGTCCTACAAGCACGACTCGAGGATGTCCTCACGAAGAACGGAGAAGACCCAAAGACGTTCCACTTCCAGTCAGCAGAACAAGTAATCTTATCGAAATTAAAAACTGTTTCTGAAACGATCGATGAAACTTCTAGAAGAAGCGACGAGAAACTTAAAGAAGTTAGTAGAAAAAGCGACGAGAAATTCGAAAATGTTGCTAAAAGATTCAATGAGACTTCTCAAATAATTAAAGAGGTCTGTAGGCAAAACAACGAAAAACTAGAAGAAGTTTGTAAACAGAACAATGAGAAATTTGAAGAAGTTTCTAGAACATTCGATAAGATGCAGAAAAGTGTAGAGACCGTAGAAGAAAAGATCAAACAGCTAGAGAGCAGGATAACCGATACAAAAGTACAACCATCAGTTAATGCAGCAACGTTAGATCCTTTAGTGAAAGATGAACTACCGAGAGACGAAACGTCGCATAATATGAGATTCAAATTACCACCATTTGATGGAAAGTCCTCTTGGTCCATATATCTTAGACAATTTGAAGCTATTGCGACCGCCAATCATTGGACCGAACAGGAAAAGGCTGTTTCCTTGACTGCTGCTTTGCGAGGTGATGCTGCAGATATATTAAGATCAATTCCTAAGGGTCAAGAAAATTGTTACCAGACCTTGTTCACTCGTCTAGAAAAACGCTATGGAGATGCCCATCTACAACAAGTATACAAAGCACAACTGCGAAGTAGAAGTCAACGAGCAAGTGAGAATCTGCAAGAATTTGAAGCAGATGTGGCTCGTGTGGTGCGGTTGGCTTATCCAGAGGTGCCAGACAGCGTTTTAGAAGAAATTGCAGTAGATACCTTCGTCAATGGGCTGAAAGATAATGAACTACAGAAAGCTTTACGACTAGCAAGACCGAAAGTTTTAGATGAAGCACTTGCTATTGTCTTGGAACACGAAGCAGCTAGCCAAGCTTCACGAAACAATCGAGTAATAACCGTGGAAAAAGGCGATAAGAGAAAAGATGAACGTTTGGTGGAAATGGTACGGAGGGTGATTCGTGACACGATGCCGAAGAGACGCATGAAGAGGGCTGGAAGAGTTGGTTCAAATACAGATGCTTCCTCGATACGGCCATGCAGTGAAAGTTGTAATCACCGGCTTAAAGTAGATGAACAGCTTTGCCCTGTGAGACGAACTACCGTCGTTAATGAGCAATGGCGGCCACAACAGTTACAAGAAGCCCAAGAAGACGATCCATGTATAAAAAGAGTATTGGATTGGATGCGTCGAGGTGAGAGACCTAGTTGGCAAAACATTAGTGCATGTAGTCCGGAAGTCAAGGCCTACTGGAGCCAATGGAATTGCCTGATACTAAAAGATGATCTTCTGTACAGAACCTTTGAGAACGATGATGGTACAGAATCTAAGCTTCAGTTGATTGTACCTAAAAGTAAAGTGTCAGAAGTATTGCGTCAGTTGCATGACGGTACATCAGGTGGACACTTTGGTATTACGAAGACTCTGCAAAAGGTTCGAGAACGGTTCTATTGGGTGAACTGTAAAGATGATGTAAGAAGATGGTGCCAGAAATGTGAACTGTGTGCATCCGGTAATGGTCCAGTTGGTAAAAAGAGAGCACCCATGAGACAGTACAATGTTGGCAGTCCTATGGAAAGAGTAGCTATCGACATTGCAGGTCCATTTCCAGAAACCGATGCTGGAAATAAATACATCCTGGTAGCCATGGATTATTTTACAAAATGGACTGAGGCCTATGCATTACCAAATCAAGAAGCTGCTACCGTTGCAGAGGTACTTGTTAAAGAATTCTTTAGCCGATTTGGTGTTCCCTTGGAGATCCACTCCGACCAAGGGCGAAACTTTGAGTCAGCTCTTTTCCAAAACGTTTGTAAATTGATTGGTGCCAATAAGACCAGAACAACACCCCTGCATCCTCAATCAGATGGGATGGTCGAGAGGATGAACCGAACGATGGGTAAACACTTGTCCAAAGTTGTATCTGAACATCAGCGAGATTGGGACCAACACATTCATTTATTCCTGATGGCCTACCGCTCGGCCGTAAATGAAACTACAGGTCAAACACCAACCTGCCTGATGTTGGGTCGTGAAGTTCGGTTGCCCTGCGACCTAGAGTTTGGCTGCGGACCTTCCGAGGAACATGTTGCAGGCGAAGACTACGTTGACCGCCTGAAATTACGAATGAACAACATTCATGAACTTGCCCGACAACACATCCAGATAGCCAGTGACAGAATGAAAGATCAATATGATTCTCGATGCAAGAATGAAAGCTTCGAAGTAGGTGATCTTGTCTGGCTTTATAATCCGCAACGTCGTCGAGGCTTATGTCCTAAACTGCAAAGACAATGGGAAGGTCCATATGAAGTTAAGAAGAAAATAAATGACGTAATATATAGAATTAAGAAGTTGCCAAACGGTAAACCAAAAGTTATTCACATAAATCGTCTTGCACCATATGCTGGCTCAAATGAAACAGAAGAAGCACGAGTCCTCCAACAGGAGATGAAAGATGTCGCACAGCCAAGTTTTAATCAATTTATGTCAAATTACGCAGCGAGAAAGAGTGCTAGATTCGGCGTGACCACAGAAGTTCAGCAAGATCTGTTTGGTGTTCCAGAAAACGTCTCTCTGGCCCACTGTGTTGCCCAAGACCTCGAGATGACTAAAGGAATATCGTCCGTATTGCTGTATATGGTGACCAGAAAGTCTTATACGGACACGCCAAGCTACGAGAACATATGGCGTGCTCTAACTAATTTGAAGAAAATCGTGTGTAATTATGACATCAAAAATTTGGCTTTACCAAAAATAGGCCATGCAGTAGAAAATCTGGATTGGAAGATTGTGAGAAGCATGCTTGAAGTGGTCTTCAGAGGAACTGGTGTACAAATCACTGTGTGTTGCATGAACCCGAAGATGTCATACCCTTCAAAGACAGTAGACTGTTATTTCTTCTTGAAGGGTGTATGCAGAGCTGGAGAGTCGTGTAGATTCCGCCATCCTGGGCCTTCATTTAGAGTTGCTGATCGAGACGCTCAGATCTTAAGAGGGGAGCAGTGTAGCGGAAGAGAAATCTTGGCCGATCCCCGTATAACAGTAAACACCTCGAGAATGACGTAATCGGATGTGCTAGGCCTCGCCGGAGAATTCTGGAAGGTACGTCACGTAGGCGGAACAAGCCGATAGCTCAAGATGGGAGTCGATTGTTCCAGAATAACAACTGGGTATAAATACGGGCATATTTTGTGAATAAGTTTAGTGTATAAGATAAATTCGTCTGTAACTTATATAAATAAAGTCGTATATAAATTACGAACCGCTAGTTTTATTGTAATTAGAAGTAATTACACTAATCACGCTACAATATTATTTCGAAACGTAAATAAAATCATTTTTTTGGTAAAATTGTGGCTTATTTCCCATTGAAAATAGTAGATTATAAAAATAAAGTTATTAACATTTATAAATTATACTGCAAAAATAAGGGTTTTTTGCCATTATCTCGGTCAATTGTTTATGTATTTCAATTTAAAAACCAGCAAATCAAAGAACATTTTAAGATCTATAATATTTATTTGAAACAAGATTTCCTAAAATGCACAATAAACATTTTATAGTTAAAAAAAATATTTTTCCCTCTTTATAATTATTTAAAAAATATCAAAGCAAAATTAACTGTACGTCTTCACGGAATTATTATCAGATATCCCTCATCTACTTTCGGAATGGAGAATGCTACGATTTTCAGCATTGGTTTTAATGCAAAAAGTAGAATTTTAAACAATTTTGAGTAATGAGTAATGAGTAATGACGGCATCCATACAGCAAGGTTACCCACAGAAGCCTTTTGTTATTATTTTCTTACTTAGAAATTAAAATTAATCTCAACAAAAAATGCAAATGAATTCTATTGTTGTATGTCAACAATAGAAATAGAAATAACACAGAGAATAGCAGGCAATGGACGAATAGATTAACTTTTCGTAGAAAGATAGATTTGAATGTTTTCTTTCGACAATAAAATTTGGTAATTCCAACAAAATTTCACTTAAATTTTTATAGATAGTAGAAAGATGGTCAGGGTTACTTTTGTAAACCGTTGCTTGGTATTTCCAGATAAAAATTCCCTTTCATTTGGAGGGGGTTGATAATTCGTTGAAAATATAACACTAGATTCAGCATTCCCAAACTTTGTTTTGTGTTGTCTCTTGCCTCGTTCGTTTCGGTTCAGTTGTTGTTAGTTGTTCAGTTGTTCAGTGGTACAATCCGTTTTAATAGGATATTATAATGGCGTTTATACTTCCAGATAATATACTAGAGACTTTACTTTGCAGTTTTTGTCATAAATACTTATCCGTGAAACCCACAAAAGTTTATCCAAACAGACTTATACAATGTGGAAGATGTGTTGATAAGACGGAACAGGAACAATCAATCCATAATTTCCAAGCAGTAGAATCACAGTATGGAAAAATTGCTGAAAACATTTTGTTTAAATGTATCAACAGGTTTGATGGTTGTCGAGAATTGTTAACATATTCCCAGGTTAGGGATCATGAACAGGTAAATACTAAAACTTATACATAGATTTGAACATCAATTGTAAATTGAAGGACACATAATTATTTTTGTAGTTATTTCTAGTTTATTTTTATATTTTGCCCAAATAATTTACAGAGGACACATACTTAGTTTAGGGTAGGGTGAACAAACGTCCCGTAAAACCGGGATTGTCCCGTTTTTTAACGGTTTATCCCGGGGTCCCGAAAAAGTCTCTCGGGATTTTCAGAATTTGTTTTCATTCTTATTTCTCCGTCTGTTGTTACATTGTGTTGTTACGTTGTTGTATTGCTCTCATTATTTTTCTTTCACCTTTTTCAGAAGGTCTCTTCTCAGAAGAAATCTTTCTCTTTCTTGTTAATCGTCGTTGTTTCCATCCCATATGTAACAACAGGTCTTATTAGTTCTTGTTCTTATATAGGTTCATATTATACTTATGAGTGTTGCTTCTCATCAGCAGTTTTATATTCATTCCATATGTTTTTCTGCCTTTCAGAATTATTTCCTCTGTTCTCTCTTTTCCGGTTTTCCCTATTTTTACTCCCAAGTAGCTAAATGTGGATACCGTCATATATAAGTGTCATCTTCGTCTTTGCTATGATGACTAGTTCACGCTGTTGTTTATTTTGATCTCCTTAGAAGTTGTTCCGTTGAAACTGATCCTTGCTCTGGTGTTAGGCTTACTGTAAGCATATGTCTTAATCAGTGGCGGCTCGTGATTTTTTCAATAGGGGAGGCTATACCTAACTGTAAATTATCTAGACAAAGGACATCGCACACATCTTATGGAAAATATAATGTCACTCAAATTCAATAAAATTTATACGATTAGATTCGTTTTAATATAACGATCAATTCTTATCATTGCGCCAACTCTTAATTATGATTAATTACGGCGCAAATTGCAATTAAAGTTTATCGAAATCACATTTTTGGAGTCCATAAAATGTTAGTTTACAATCATTATTGCTCTGAGTGCTATTCATAACAGCTTAAATCCCGCTGGGCCTAAGCGGATTAGTGAAACTAATCCGCTGATTTATGGAGTACCGAAAATCTGGGTATTTTAATATTTTTTCTCTCTCTAACTTATGTACCTACCCATTTGATTTCAGATTTATTTATATCAATTTCTGCTCTTATTTTTGAAAATAGAGAGTTGGCGCAATGATAGGATTTGATCGTTAATTTAAAACGAATCTATTGGTATAAATTTTATTGAATTTGAGTGACATTATATTTTCCATAAGATGTGTGCGATGTCCTTTGCACTAGCAAAAAAAAATCCGCCAAAAAAATCTAATTTAAGGCCCCATTTTTTGACCATTTTTTATTTACATTTTATAATATCATAATTCATAATTATTTCATAACATCATATCATTTTAAAAATAGTTAGTATAATCGTAAAAGTGTATTACCAAAGTTTGTGTCGTTTATTTGTTAACAATTCTATCTCTGTAAGTAGATATGCATCTGCGAATGCAAAAACACGGTAAATTACCGATATTTTGCTTTGCATTACAGATATCGGAAAAAGTTATTTAAATAAGTTGTTCCAAATATTATTCTAATCCCACGTACCAAATTTCATCACAAAATTCGCACTTTTAGTTTTTTCATTATTTGTAGTCAGTATCCTAAAATCCGCAGAGGAGGCTGCTGGCCGAAAAATCTCACTTGCCCGATCTCCGGGCAGCGTGTGCGTCAAGCGATGTGCAGCTCTAAGGAGACCGGGTATCCTTAAACCATCCTTAAGCGCAGCTGGGCTACGCGGAGCATTAGCAAGTGAGATTTTCCGGCCAGCAGCCTCCTCTGCGATTTTAGGATCCCGACTACAAATAATGAAAAAACTAAAAGTGCAAATTTTGTGCTGAAATTTGGTATGTGGGGTTAGAATATTATTTGGAACAACTTGTTCAAATAACTTTTTGCGATATCTCTAACGCGAAGCAAAATAGCAAAGTAAACAAAACAGTGTAGCGTGTGTAAAAAATTTATGGGGAGGCTAAGCCTCCCTTGCCTCCTCTGAACAGCCGCCACTGGTCTTAATTTTTCTAGGATTCCAACATTCTCTAGCTCCTCCATCATTTTTGTACGATTGATTGTGTCAAAAGCGATTTTGAAATCTATGAATATTAGGTACATTTCTCTGTTGTATTCTCTCGATTTTTGAATTATTTGCTCCACTTTATGTCTGGAATTAATCATCGACCTCGCCGGTCTGAACTGAACCCTTTCTGGTATTCTCCTAATATTAGTTCAGCGCATGATTTAATAAAGTTATTGCTCTGTAATTGTCATACTCCTCCCGATCTCCTTTTTATACCGAGTGTCCATTTATATTTTCCCCCATTTTAACTTCCTATAACTTCTAAACGGCTTAAGATAGAAATATACGGTTTTCGCTAAAATGTTTTATTTTAGTAAAAGTTTTGTCTGAATGGATTGAATTTTTTATATCGCTTTCAAATACGAAAAAAAATGGCCGAGTTTTGAAAAAAAAACCGTTGTTGCCTTTTTTTCATGGAACACCCAGTATATTTTTTTGTAAATTGAAAGAAAGGTCATTCACCTATCCAGCGATATAAAGTTTTTCAAAATCGGTTATCAAATCACTGAGTAATTAATTTTTAAAATGAGAGGTGCAACGTGGATATCACGGGTCTTGGTGAATTCGTAACTATTTTAATCCCCCATCCTAATTACAGGCCAACTCGTAACTCTGGCGCGCAGGTAATTATTCGATAACCCACTAACTACAGGTGAATTAGTAACTTTCATTTTTAAGTAATGTTGATAATTTAATACCGATATTCCAGGTATGCACTTGTAAAAATTACTCTCTTTGAAGGTGGTGTAAAAGGTATTCATCATTTATATTGTCTCTTGGAAGAGTTACTAGAGAAAATCCAAATAAATTTTGTGAAAATAACTGAAATTCTTGTAACAGATAACAGATTTCGTAATGAGTGCACGTGGGTGTAAGTTATTGGTGGTAAATAATTTTAAATTTCAATTAAAGAAAGTGCTAAAAAGTGGAAAACATTTATGGTACTATTCTGCATCTGGTTACAAGGCAACCTGTTATACCGACGGAATCATACGGCCCCTATTCTCATTTAAAAAAATCATCGATTGCGTCATCACGCCCAGTGATGGTATACATGTCATACTATCACTATTACGATATGTATACCAAAAAGTTAGAATTTATAAATAAAAATCTCGGGATATTTATCTCCAGAGACGCCCATTCTCGAGAAAATGAATTTATTCCAACTCAAACGTCCTCACTGTATTTGTTTATAAGCCAAATAATTGTTTATAACTTTAAAACAGTGCTGAGGCCGCTTAGATAATCCGATTTTAATTCTGTAAAATGTATTAGATAGGTAGAGAGCCTCTTTATATGTGAAAAAATTAGCAAACTTCTAAATGGTCTACTTTCTGTTCAGAAAGTTTTTAAAAAATTTGAACTTTTTTAAAAAAAATTAGATTGCAAAATTATTATGCAAAATCTATCAGGTCGATTTTAATAAAATTTGGTGGACGATTTAAGTATGTTATAAGGATTTTTTATGCGAATTACGAAGGTTCTAAGTGCAACTAAAGTTGTTGAAAAACACTGAATAAAAAGGCTTATTTTGCACCCTTATTTTGTATTTATTGCTATTTTGCAGAAAGGGTAATATTTTAATACATTTTTAACTAGTCGTATATCATAAAAAATTCAATTATCTTTATTTTAATTTCCTACGAGTTTGCTCCAAAATGAATCGTTTTAAAGTTATAAGCAAAGAATATAGAAAAAAATTAATGTTTTTCGAAATTTTTAAATATTTTAATTTTTTTATTAATGTTCCGGGCATATTTGAGAAGGAGCATAAGTCAATAATTATTATTGAAGTTGTCCAGTTCCGCCCTGGTCTATACATATAATATTGTTTCAATCAAAAGAGATTTCCATTTTTGTTATTTTTTTATAGGTACATATATAATACACAACATGTTTTTAAGCAAACCAAGAACCATTCGCTTACATAATAATATGCTACATGCCCCGTGTTGGCCTAATCCGTTACTGTTCAAATTTATTTCTTACCTTTTAACCTAACAACCAACTATGGTATTAGAATTAAACAATGGTTTCGAATTCACCTGTATAAAGTTGCGAGTTGGTCAGGTAGTAAAAAAGTTACGAATTGGCCGGTGTACATTTTGATTTAAAAAAGTTTGTCATTAAGAGTTACGAGTTGCGCGTGTCCGATATCACATACCTAAATAACATAATAACATAATAATTATAACATTATCAAATTATAACATTATAAATAATTTAATAACATAACTAATAACATTGATATTAGGTTATATGATTTTCACATTGCATCTCTCATTTTAAAAATTAATTGCTCAGTCATTTGACAATCGATTTTAAAAAATTTTATATCCCTGGATAGGTAAATGACCGTTTTTTCAAGTTTTTCGGTAAATCTCCGTTTTTTATATCGCTGTTAAATAAAAAATGGCGAATTTTTGAAAAAAAACGTTGTTGACTTTTTTTATTAAAAAAGCCAGTATATTTTTTTGTAACTTGAAAAAACGGTCATTTACCTATCAAGCGATATAAAAATTTTTAAAATCACATAACATCATATCAATTTGCTTAATTAGTTATTTAGGTATGTGATATTCACGTTGCACCTCTCATTTTAAAAATTAATTACTCAGTGATTTGACAACCGATTTTGAAAAACTTTATATCCCTGGATAGGTGAATGACCTTTCTTTCAATTTACAAAAAATATACTGGGTGTTCAATTAAAAAAAAGTCGACGTTTTTTTCAAAAATTTGCCATTTTTTTTCGTATTTGAAAGCGATATAAAAAATTCAATCCATTCAGACAAAACTTTTACTAAAATAAAACATTTCAGCGAAAACCGCATATTTCTATCTTGAGTCGTTTAGAAGTTATAGTTATTTAAAATGGGGGAAAATATAAGTGGACACCCGGTATATTATAGGTACATACTATAATACCTGTGTTCCAATCGTCTATGTAGTAGTCTGTCTTGTCCATATTTGCTGTATTAGCTGGCTTATTTCTTTATGTAATTCTCTTCTGTTTTTTATTAATTCCACTGCTATTTCATCTTCCCCTGCTGCTTTTCCGTTTCCTACATTTTTAATATTTTTTCTGTACTTCCTCTTCTGTGAAAATTTCTACCTCGTTGTTATCTTGTGCGGCCTTACTTCTTCGTCGCAGTGTGTGTTTCCTTAATAGTGAATAGCATTTTTTCGTAATATTCTTCCCATATTCTGCTGATCTGTTTGGTCTTTCTTGCCTTCAAATAGGGTTTCTCCTTTTTGGTTTTTAGTCCTCTTATTTTAATGCTGGGCATATTTGTTGTTTCTCTGACTTTTTTGTAAAATTGTTTTATTTTATGGTTTTTTCAAGCGAAATCTTATCTTTTTCAATATCCTCCAGAGAAACCAGTCATTTTCTTCTTTTTATTTGTTGAGTTGGCTTTGTTTCACGCTATTTTGTATTCTTCCCTCTTAGCCCAATAAATGACCGTTTTGGAGTGTAATTTTCAGGGGCAACTCCGAATTGCATGAAAATTTGGATTTAGGTTCTACTTACCCTCCACTTCAAAGTTGAATTTGTGCCGTTGGTTGCTTTTACTTGGGGGTGACAGTCAACTCTACTCGAGGGGTAAAAGACGCGTGTTTAAAATAAGCCCGGAAATGGATAATAAATTGACGGATTATATGCAACTTTCGTTCCATAAAGTTTTTTACGTAAGTCAATACATTTCGAGTTATTCGTGATTGAAAATGTTGATTTTTCGACAACAAAAACACTACGTTTTTGCACGATTGATCATTTTTGACTGTTTACCGTGACAGATTTTACGTCAGTAGGTGACATTTATTAGCAACTCGACGGTAAGTAATCCAACTCGACGGTAAGTACTCCAACTCGACGGTAAGTAATTCACTTACCGTCGAGTTAAAAAATCTCTTAATTTTAATTTATTTTTTGAAAGAATAAAGAAAACTAACGAATTATTTATTGATATTGAAACTTATGGTACAATTTGTTAAATTATTTAATGAAATCCCACTTGTTTGGGCTGTGGTTTCACTTCTAACAGAAACTCCTGCAGAATCGCATACATTAATAATATTACTAGTATTAGAATAATTGCGGAACACCCTTCTTCCCAAGCCCGTTCAATTTCTTCAAATTCACTTTCGCTCATATTTTAATTTATAATAATCAAAATTGTACTTAAAATTATTGACAACTAAATAAAAACTCAATTCTCCTTTGTTGTTATGCACCCTAGTTACTACCTAACAACCAAAGTATCTATCTTGATAAAATGAATGAAACTAGTCAATATGACGAAAATGTTTAATTTTATAATTTATAATGGTATCAATCGTGCAAAAAACGTTATAAGCATGTCGAACGTTAAGGGTAACCGATCTCAGACAATAATTGGAGTCGTCGTTCCGCTCCTCCTCCAAACAATTGTCTTCGATCGGTATAAAACCCTTACCGTTCTCCATACTTAATATACTATTTCAGACAGTTTTTCGCAAATAACTTGAAAAGTAAATATTTTATCGAAAAAATTATTCTTAGCAAAAGTGTAGCTTATAAAAAAAGAGAAAAAAATGGTGTATCAGTAAAGTCTATAAATGAATTAAAGGTAAAGTTGTAGCTCATGAAAAATAGGTTCTTAGTCGTCTAATTCCAAATCGAATAATTCAACGCGAAACACCGAAAAATTAAGCACTTTTCGGGGGAAAAGCTTATTAACATTTTTAAAGTATCTGAAAAAAGCTTTATATTTGTTTTTTACAAAAGTTTCTAGCATTAAAAATAAACAAGTTACACTGAAAAAAAAGTTGGCCCCTTTTTTTGTTAAAAAAATCGTGAAAACCTCTCTCTATTTAGCACCATAAATAAATTTAATCGTTACCCCTTTACCATTTATTTTAACTGTATGTGTATTGTTTATATGACCTGTAAGTTTGACTGGTTTGAAGTGCTTATTTAAAAAAAAATTGGTTTTATAGTAAAAAAAAATTTTTTTCAAAAGTTTCCTTTTTTCAAAATAACTTAAAGAGAATTAATGATAAGAAAAATCTTAAACAGTAAAAAATGTAGGTTTTTCGATTTTAAATATGCTAGTTTCATGTTGTTTTTCCGTAAGACAAAAATTGGCTAAGATTTGGCTGTTCAAAACTTGCATACACTCGTGATTAGTGACCCGTTTAAGCTTTTTCAACTATAACCCTTTCAAGAATAAGCATTTTAAAACGTTGAGACTAACAGATCATTTATAAAAATAGATAAGTAAGTAAATTGTTTGTAAAGCGGTAGCGATTAATTTCATTTGGGAAGCTAAACACGGGGAGATTTTCATGATTTTTGTACCAAAAAAAAGAGGGCCAAATTCATTTTGAGCGTAACTCGCTTATTTTTAATGCTAGAAACTTTTATAAACAACTAAAATAAAGGTTCTTATAAACACTTTAAAAAGTTTGAATGGGTTTTTCCTGAGCTACAACTTTTTTTTACTCAATTGATAGACTTTACTGATACACAATTTTTTTCGGTTTTTTATAAGCTACACTTTTGCTAAGAATATTTTTTCGATCAAATATTTACTTTTTGAGTTATTTGCGAAAAACTGTCTGAAACGTAGTTTTTTTTGTCGAAAAATAAACATTTTCAATCGCGAATAACTCGAAATGTATTTACTTACGTAAAAAACTCTATAGAACAAAAGTTACTTAAAATTAGTGAATTTATCCATTTCCGGTCTTATATTGAACGTATGTTTTTTCACCCCCGAGAAGGTGTGACTGTCACCCCCCAAGTAAAAGCAACCAACGGCACAATTTCAACTTTGAAGTGGAGGGTAAGTAGAACCTAAATCAAAATTTTCATGCAATTCGGAGTTGCCCCTGAAAATTACACGATATCGCCGTATTTCCCGTTCATTTACCGGGCTATGTTTTGTTCTGACGGGTTGTTGATTCATGTCATTCTGCCCGAGTTTTTTAATGTTCTGTCTGTTTCGCAGTGTTGATTGTACATAAACTACATATTCAAAGGTAAATTGAAAAGGATTTATAGCTCCCAAATTAGCTAAAAGGTCATGTTTAAATCGCTCCTACTTGTTTGGATATCGCCTCAAACCCTCCTTGGCAGTGGAGCATACAGGAAGGTTTGGGGGTTAAACCCCCTTTCCCCCAGGACATATGAAAAATATACCCAAGCCAAACCCCCTCAGAGCTAAATTCTAGGTGCGCTACTGGAATTTTTCATCCAACTGTTATTATTGCTCCAAATTCCCCAGGTGTCAGTGTCTGAAAATGTAAACATCACTGTGATGTTGTTTTTTGGATGATGTTTTATTTCATAAACATTTTTCGCTCCTCTTGGTGCAATAACTGTTTTGTTCTTTGAGCAAAGCCAAAAACAGGTTTCGTCTCCATTGTAGATTCTGCTGGTGTCTTCAAGAACCTCAAATAATTGTTTTTCCTTTAAATTGTCTTCCACATTAGTAAACTAGTTTCTTATGTCTGCTTGTGCTACAACTGAGCTCATCACACAGCCGAATTTGTCCACTGTCGGACATAGGCCTCCTCAAGTTGTCTCCACCCTTCTCTGTCCTGGGCAGTTGCAATCCAGTTTGTCGCTATTCTCTTAATATCGTCGGTCCATCTGGTAGGTGGTCTTCCACAACTTCGTTTGTCCGCCCTTGGCCGCCACTCTAAGATCTTCCTTGTCCATCTGTTGTCTCTCTGTCTTGCGACGTGTCCTGACCATTTCCACTTCAACTTCGTAATGCGCTTTATGATGTCTTCCACTCCAGTTCTTCGCCGTAACTTATCATTTCGTATTCTGTCTCTCAAAGTTAGGCCAAGCATGGATCTTTCCATTTTTCGTTGTGCGACTTGTAATTTTCTTATAGATGTTTTAGTCAATGTCAGTGTTTCAGCTCCATAAGTAAGCACCGGAAGTACGCCCTGGTTAAATGCTTTTCTTTTTAGCTTTATTGGGATGTTTTCCTTGAACACGTTTCTTAGTTTGCCATACGCTGCCCATCCTAAAGCTATTCTTCTAGATAATTCGCATGTTTGGTTGTCTCTACTTATTTGTATTTCGTGGCCCAAACTGTTTCGATATGGCAGTTTTCTAGTGTAAGTGGTCCTCTAGGTACTAAATTGGTCATCATTTTAGTTTTCCCAAAGTTGATTTCCAACCCTACTTTTTGAGAAACTCGTTGTAGTTCTTGCAGCATTTCGTGGGCAAACATATCATCTGCAAATCGTAGGTGGTTCAGCCTTTCGCCATCGACATTCAAACCTCTGTTTTCCCATTCTAACATCTGGAATGCATGCTGCATTACGGCATTGAATAGTTTTGGTGACTGTTGTCTCCTTGTCTAACTCCCCTTTTTAGTTTTATTTTTTGAGCTTGGGTATAGAGGTTTATTGCTGTTGTGGCATTTGCATATACAGGGTGTCCCAGACTAATTTAGCCACGCTATATCTCTTAAACGAATAGAGATTTTCGAATGGAACAGAAAGTGGTCTATTCTACTTGTAATACACTTTACTATGGCGTAGAAAAAAATCATCCCCTAAATATTCATCCCTTAGTTACAACCCCTAACTTTAATTTTTTTAATAGCACCCTGTACATTTTTTTATAGTTTTGGATGTGGTCTTCTATCGTCTATTCAGCACATTTTTTGAAAATAAAATCGGTTCGTAAATAACCAAGAAAATATCAGTTTAGTTTTGTTAATTATGTGTCCCAGACTAATTTATCCAGGCTATATTTCTTAAACGAATAGAGATTTTCGAATGGGACAAAAACTGATCTATTACATTTGTAACACACTTTAATATGGCGTAGAAAAAAAATATCCTCTAAATATTCATCCCTTAGTTACAACCCCTAACTTTATTTTTTTTAATAGCACCCTGTAAGTTAGAGATGAATATTTAGGGGATGAATTTTTTCTACGCCATATGAAAGTGTATTACAAATGGAATAGATCAGTTTTTGTCCCATTCGAAAATCTCTATTCGTTTAAGAAATATAGCCTGGATAAATTAGTCTGGGACACACAATTAACAAAAATTAACTGATAGTTTCTTGGTTATTTAAGAACCGATTTTATTTTCAAAAAATGTGTTGAATAGACGATAAAAGACGACATCCAAAACTATAAAAAAATATACAGGGTGCTATTAAAAAAATTAAAGTTAGGGGTTGTAACTAAGGGATAAATATTTAGGGGATGAGTGTTTTGTACCCCATATTAAAGTGTATTACAAGTAGAATATATCACTTTTTGACCCATTCGAAAATCTCTATTCGTTTAAGAGATATAGCGTGGCTAAATTAGTCTGGGACACCCTGTATGTACAGAGTGGGCCAAATAAAAGGAGCCACCCCGATATTTGGCAGTATTTATTGGATTTTAAGAAAATAAAAAAACAGGTCAATTTTTGATCTAAGGGGGACACATTTTTACGGTTCAAACATCTGTCATTTGTCAACTCCCTCCCTTCCACTTCCCCTACCCCGTATTTTTAAATAGGGAACAGGGGACGTGTGCTAGCTCATTTGAAAGGTTATTCAATTCTCTATTCAGTAATATCAACATTGACATACAAATTTATACAGGGTGTCCAAGAAAAATTATTTTAAATTAAATTAATTGACACAAAAAGAAGGAGGTATGTAATTTATTTAACTCAGAATACATTCTACTGCTGATAAAAAACAGAAAAAATGTTTATTTGATAAATAAACACTGTTTGTTGCTTAAATTCAATACTCAACCTACCAAGAGGCAGATGGGTGGAAGCTTGAACAATAAAATTAACCAAAAAGCAGTGTATATTTATCAAAAAACATTTTTTTCTGTTTTCTGTCAGCAGTAGAATGTGTTCTGAGTTAAATAAATTACATACATTCTTCTTTTTGTGTCAATTTAATTCAAAATAATTTTTCTTGGACATCCTGTATACATTTTTAAGTCAATGTTGATATTACTGAATAGAGAATTGAATACCTTTCAAATGAGCTAGCACACGACCGCTATTCCCTATTTAAAAATAAGGGGTGGGGGAAGTGGAAGGGAGGGAGTTGACAAATGACAGATGTTTGTACCGTAAAAATGTGTTCCCTTAGATCAAAAATTGACCTGTTTTCTTATTTTCTTAAA